>NC_045743.1:332500-527500 GCF_008692095.1 Etheostoma spectabile
GAGTCCATGACTACCCAAGATTTCTGGCTTTGTCTGTTGTTTTTAACATTGTTGTTTGAAGCTGAGCGCAGACTTTTAATCGTTCCTCTCTTGCTCCAAAAACACCACCTCAGTTTTTCCTTCATTTAATTTCAGAAGTTTCTGGCACATCCAGCCGTAATTTGTTCGATGCACTTAGTCAGTTTTTGTATTGGACTATGTCCCCTGGCGATAAGGTTATGTAAATTTGTGTGTCGTCCGCATAACTATGGTAACTTATTTTGTTTTCTCCATAATCTGAGCCAGTGGAAGCATGTAGATGTTAAACAGAAGAGGCCCCAGAATGGAGCCTTGCGGAACTCCGCACGTCATATTTGTACGCCAGATGCATAAATTCCTATAGACACAAAGTAATCCCTATTCTTTAGTAGGATTCAAACCAGTTTAGTACTGAGCCAGAAAGGCCAACGCAGTTTTCCAATCGGTCTAGTAGTATAAACGTGGTCGACCGTGTCAAATGCAGCACTGAGATCAAGTAATACTAAGATTGAAATTTTGCCATTATCTGTGTTAAAGGGGGATGTCATTAAAGACTTTGACAAGAGCCGTTTCAGTGCTGTGGTGTGGTCGGAAACCCGACTGAAAGGTATCAAACTGTTGCTTAGTGACAAGAAATGGTTTTAGTTGTTGAAAGACTACTTTTTCAATGATTTTACTTAAAACGGAAGGTTGATATTGGGCCTATAGTTGCTCATTAGTGACTTGTCTAGGTTGTTCTTTTTTAAGAGTGGCTTGATTACTGCAGTTTTTAGGGCCTGTGGAAAGATACCTGAAAGAAGAGATGGTTTCACAATCTGTAGAAGATCAGAAGTCAAACAATTGGAAAATTTTGAAAAGTCCCGTTGGTAGAACATCAAGGCAACGGTCGAGGTTTTCAGATGTGAATAATGTCCTCCAGGTTTGTATGGTTGATCGTGTGAAATTCTGTCATATTGGAACTTTTTTTGCTTGAACACTGTGACAACACATATCCTGGACTTGATATGGAGGCACTGACTGTTTGTCTAATTTTTGAATTTTGTCTTTGAAGAAGGAGGCAAAGTCATTGCAGGCCTTGGTAGATAAAGTTCAGATGCTATGGTACTGGAGGGTTTGTTAACCTATCAACAGTAGCAAAAAGCACGGGAAATTATTATTGTTTCTAGAGATAATATCAGAGAAAAAGGACCTTCTTGCATTTCCTCAGTTCCAAATTATAAATGCGAAGCTCTCTTTATAGGAGTTTAATGGACCAGGAGATTGTTTTTCGCCACCTTCGTTCAGCTTTCCTACACTCTCTTTTTTCTGTTCTCACCAGTAGGACATTTCTCCATGGAGATCTTTTTCTTACCAGAGACAACTTTGACCTTAGGGGGAGCAATGGCATCAATAACATTTGTAATTTTACAGTTGAAATTATCTACAAGCTCACTGACTGATAGCCCAGAGAGGGCTGGTGTGGAGGAGAAGATGGATGGATGGATGGATATGTAAAATTACAAAAGTAATAGGAAAACACATCATAACAACATAATATAGTGTACAGTGAGACTGATGTACGGCTCCGGCTGGACCACAGGTCAGACGTGAATGAAAAATATTCAATCTGTCAGACTCCAAACTCTGCCTGCACTGCAACTTTTATGAAGTTGCGGGATAGCTACCTGGGAGACTAAAAGTGCGGGACGGGATTCGGTTTGTCTTGTTCATTCAGAAGCTTCCGGAAGCCTTTTTTTATCCACTGAACTTACGAGTTTTAACCATACCCAAAAATGTCGTTGCACTACTCATAGATATTTTACACTGATGTTTTTTTACCTTGCTTTCATGATCTTACCTGTAGCACTTTGAGATTTGCTTAAATGTAAAGTGCATTAGAAATAAAACGTATTAATATTATTCTTATTCTTATTATCACTGTGATGGCAAGGGTTTTTACTGAGCTGGGGAAGAAAGCCTTCTCTTACTTTGCTCCGTGGTCTTGGAATAATTTGCAAAACCTGCTCCATCTAAATGATCTGGTCCCGTTAAATGACTTTAAGGCCGTGTCAAAATGTCATGTGATTCAAAAATGTACCTGCCGCATGTGACATGTTCCTTTCCTCTGTGTGTGATCTTGTCTATGTTGTGTTTCTGTGTAGCCTACATTGTGACTGGTGTGCCGTCTCGGCCAGGTCTCCCTCAAAAAAAGAGATTTCAATCTCAAGGGAGTTCCTGGTTAAATCAAGGTTAAATAAACTAAAACCATATCTTTGGCCAAATTATAAGTTGTAGCATCGGTGATTTCGGCACGTCTCTTTGAGTTCTTGTTGTACTTTGTGCCACTCGCCAGCCAGGCTTGTTTGGCTAGCTCTGGCGTGTTAACTGCAACAGGGGTTTTTGGGGGGATAGTATCATGCACGTGATCCACGAGTCGTTCCGTTTTGTTTTCTCTATCTATTTCTTCATTTACGCTGTCCCTCTGCCACACAGTCAACGGACGGGACGCATCGCTCCGCAAAGTAATTGCATACTTAATAAAAAACATTGCATAATTTCAATGTACTATTTTGCAACGTGATATCAGGATAACGATGTTAAGGCAGTAAATCATAAATCATACATCATGCACCCCTATCAAGTACAGCACTTCAGTAAAGGTAGGTTCTACATCGTTGGTTTCCACCACTGTTGAGTTGCAGTTTGCACATTAGGAACGTTGTGACTTTACTTTTTAATTACATTTAATTTGACATTTAGCATTTTATGTATGAGCCTACATAAGATAATGAGTTAAAACGTTGTTTCCTTTTTCCTGTATATGTGAAGATAAAGAATATTTTATTGATAACTTGTGGTTTTAAGCTCAGTTTTGTTTTCATATGTAATTCCCAGTCACATAATCATTACAATATAATTTTGGCAGCATGTTGTTCTTGATGATGTGAACTGCTGGCTTCCTGTTTGCGGCCCACATCAGCCTCAGGAAACCTTCTGAGTGTCTTTGGCATTAGTTTCTCTGTAGACTCTTTGACCTCCGACCCCCCCACCGCTCACTCCCTTGCTCTGCATTCCAACAGCCAATATCAGAATGTGACGCTGAGCCAGCACATCCACACCCACACACACACAACACCGCCACACACACACACACACCACACACACACACACACACACACACACAGCCACACACACACACACACCACACACAGCCACACACACACACACACCCACACAACACAGACACACAACACACAAACACCACACACCACACACCACCCCACAGCACACACACACACACAAACACAGACACAACACACACACACCACACACACACACACAGACCACAGACACCACACACACACAGCCACACCACACAACACACGCCACACACACACACAGCCCACACCAACCACAACACACAGCCACACACACAGAACACACACACCACACAGCCACACAGCCACACACACAGACCACACTCACACACACCACAGACACCCACACACCACACAGCACACACAGCCACACACAACCAGACACACCACCACACACACCCACAGCACACACACAGCCAACACAACACACACAGCCACCACACACCACACACAAAGACACACACACACACACAACGACCACACACACAACACCAACCACACACCCAAGCCACACACACACACACCACACACACAGCCACACACACACACCACACACACACACACACGCCACACAACACACACACACACACACACACACAGACACACTACCACACACACAGACACACACAGCCACACAGCCACACACACACAAAACCCACAGAACACACACACACACAGTCCCACACACACACCACACACACACAGCCGCGCACACACACACACACACAGACACACACACACCACCACACACACACACACACACACACAAACCACAACCACACACACACAGAGCCACACACACACACACACACACACACAAAACACACCACACACACCAGCCACACACACACACACACACACCCACACACACACACAACACACCACACACACCAACACCACACACACACACACACACACACACTTTGCATCAGAGATTCAAACATCTATGACAAAGTCTTTGTCTTTAGTCTGCACCCTCTAATAATTTACAACACTGTGCCATCCATGATAGATGAGGGTGAAATTAACAGCTGCGGGGAAAGGATGTGTTGATCTTTGGGCCCGGTGGGCAACAACAAAGCAACCGCTAACAGACACTCGTGTACATACCAAGAGATGTCAGTGGACTGACTGCATGTTAGAGTACACTTTTGGGTCACCGTAAAGGAATACATTTTTTTTTTTTACATTACTTTTTGGGAACTTTTGTGTCTTTTAGAAAGTGAGATCTAACGTCGAGTACGGCAATATGGCAAAAGTGATTAGCCTATCTTAGAAATAAAACGTTAAAGAAAGTGAACAAACTACGGAGCCCCTAAAGGGACATGGGGACTTATTATTTTTTCTTGTGCTTCTTATGAGCACAAGAATCTTTCTGGTGAGCATGAGATCCATTTCTTGTGAGCATCTTGTGATTATCTCGTGCTCATGAGCTTGCTCTGGAGGAACTGTTGGGTCCTTGTAAATTATGGAGTGTGTCGTAGACCTGCTCTATCTGTAAAGTGTCTCGAGATAACTCTTGTTATGAATTGATACTATAAATAAAATTGAATTGAATTGACCTGAATTCATGAGAAACCAATCTAAGGCTAGCAAAATTATCCTATCGAAGGACTGCTACCGTTGCGTTTTTAGGAAGAGGAAATATCTTGTCCTCTGCAAAATTCTGACTGATTATTCAGATTGAAAAAAATCCCCTTGTCTCTTTGGGGGCTCTGTAAAAAACACCTCTAAAGCAGACAACTTTACATTGTATCTTATATCTCCATATATTCCTGGGCTGTAAAATCAAAACAATGAGCTAAAACAGGCTAACAAGCTCAGAAAAGCTGGTGTTTGGTGAGTTGGTCTCCATGATTGTGGCACTAAAAGTATTTTCAGGCTTTCACATAAAATTGTATTTGATATATATATATATACATATGTATATATATGTATATATATACATATATATACATATATATATATATACATATATGTTTATATATATATACATATATATATACATATACATATATATATACATATACGTTTATATGTATACATATATATACATATACATATATATATACATATACGTTTATATATATACATATACGTTTATATATATACATATATATACATATACACATATATACATATACGTTTATATATATACATATATATATACATATACATTTATATATATATATATATATATGTATATATATATTGATTACGGCAGTTTAAGTTAGGCTCTTTGAGTCTTTTTTCTGTCTAAATGCTGAGCAAGTCAGTAATTGTCCTTCAGCGTCGATCAGCGATCGTTCCAGGATGTGATATCCTCTCTAAAATCTAACAGTTATGTTTTCATCCTTTGAACAGTTCAATAGTCTCAAATCAAATTTATTTAAGTTTTTTCTTTTTTTCTTTTTCTTTATCCTTGACTGTATTGAAAAAAACTACCTAGACGAACAGTAACTAAACGTTAGTTAATGAGATAAAGCAGAATAAGGCTTTGGAAGGATTACTTGGCCCTGGATATTTGGCATTGAGTCTAACAACAGAGGATAGTACATGAGTGCTGGGCTCTCGGGTCCAGTGGCTGCAGAGTGATGGGAGATAGTGGATCTGTTGGCACCCCCGATGGAGGCCTCCGTCTGTCACTCAGTCAGTTGCCTTGTTTCCACTGCAGGGCCAAACACAGCTCAATGCTTTTCAGTGACATTTTCTTAGTCCTTTTCTTCATCATTGGCAGTTTTTGTTCATTGAAACTTTTACCAAAGTAAAATGTATTTTTTGCCCAGCACCTGATGGCCGGTCATTTGAACCTGATGTTTTTGGGAGGCGACACACTGGTCTGGTTAGAAAGCTTACTGATGGTGAGGTCACCAAGGGGTGCAGACCTGTCACTGCCAGTGGTGACGTTCGTCTTTGCGGTTATTTACTAAACACCAATTAATGGAAATTAATCTGATATAAAATACTATATTTTCACATTTAAACCCCCAGATCAATGCATTAGACTCATTTCAAATATTAACCTTAATTGTTACACTGTGTTCACGTCTGAAACCTGCTCTTTGTGTTTAACAGCGTTGCATTCGCTTTTTAAATACGACTACAAAATCTGCAGCTTTTTCCTGGAGAGATTTTCCTTTAAACTTTAATTTGAAAACAGAAAGTCTTCAGAAATTCTGAGTTTGGTGTTGGGCTCTTACAGATTAAATTTAGAATAACATGTTTTTAATGAAATTACTTCATCCCTTAAGACGTGTCTACATTCACCTTTTGTGAATCTCCATAAATTCATCACCAATTCATCATAAAGGCTTAGGAATTGAAAAAAACAAAACAAATCAATATAACATGTCGACTCATTAATCGAGATAAAGACATTAAGTCACAAGGTCATGATGGTGGTTTCAGTGGTGTTTTTTATCCATTTTGAACCCTGGGGCCCCTGTGAAGCCCCACTTGGCCCTGTGGTGGAAAAGCAACGACTACAGAAAGAGACTGTCTGCTCACTGAGTCACCAGGAGACTATATTTAGCCTTTAATCACCTAACAAATTCACACTCAGCCCACAGCACAAATACCTCAGGCCCCCTTTACGTATTTCAGGAGTGTGATGAATTTGTTTCTAGGAGGCCAGACCACCAGCTCATGGAAAGATGTTGGTTTGTTTGGCAGAAACCTTTCTAGTAGTTTGGCACAAGACTTTAATTCAGATCACGCAACCTCAAAGATCCTTACAAAAATGATTACAAATAGTCAGAATGATAACAATAATTTTGAAATTATCAACAAACAACTAAAAATTACAAAGAAAGCTTTGACTTTATTTGGGTTTTTCCTTTCATCAGAGTCCAGTGCCATCGCAGGGATTTCATAAACACTGAGGTCATGCAGCAATTCTAGCCTCCTTAGTATGTTTTTAGCCACCAAAAGAAATTAAAATTTCAATCAAATTAAAATTATTTTCCCTGCGTGATGATGTTAACACTGTTTCAAAACCTGACATCTAGCGAGATTATCTGTCCACTCTGAGGATTCTGCTGCACGACTGAAACAACTTTAGTGTTTGAACGTACATGTTCCACCAAAACAAGTTCGAAGATTGTGATTGGTTTGAAGACCAATAAACCAGAGCACATTTTATTCCCATCCCAGAATGCAGTGTGGACTAGCCAAGCCCTTCTCCGCAGTGCTGTGGAGGAAGGTCTGGCAAAGCGAGACTACTGGGAGTCTAACTTCCAAGACTCAATACATCACATACAACAACTGCACCGAGCAAAACCAGTGGTAAAAACATAAAATAGTCAATAAAAGACGCCTCCATGCGCAAAATAATAAGAAAATACAGAAAATAATAAAAGTGTTGCCATGACCATGCTCTCAGCACTGTCCAAAACTCTGCTGCTAGGCTTTTAACCCACACGAGTAAAAGGGCACATATTACTCCAGTTTTAGCTTCACTTCATTGGTTACCAGTGATATTTAGAATGCACTTCAAAATTTTGGTCTTAACTTTTAGAGCCCTACAAGGACAGGCACCCCCATACATCTCAGACCTGATACAGCTGCGTACATCCTCACGTAGTCTGAGATCAACAGGCCAGAGACTATTAGTTGCCCCCCTTACACATTTTAAAACTAGGGGGGGACCGCTCATTTCAGGTTGTTGCACCGAGGTTGTGGAACGCTTTGCCTCCTTCCATGCGCTGCTTAGATTGGGTGGAAAACTTTAAAACTCAGTTGAAAACTCGGCTTTTTAAAGAGGCTTTTAACTAGATGGTAGGGTGGTTAGGCTGGTCTTATGTGTACGTGTTATTCTTTTGTTTTGTTTTTGTGATGCATTGTATTTATGAGAGTTGTTAATGCTTCCTTTTGTTG
Organism: Etheostoma spectabile; assembly: GCF_008692095.1. Taxonomy (NCBI): domain Eukaryota; kingdom Metazoa; phylum Chordata; class Actinopteri; order Perciformes; family Percidae; genus Etheostoma; species Etheostoma spectabile. The sequence continues at coordinate 340,531 of NC_045743.1, forward strand.
TGAAGCACTTTGTGATCTTCATCTGAGAAAAGTGCTATACAAATACATTTTACTTACTTACTTTACAGTGTCATGGAGAGAGTAACAACAGCACAATGGGGATTCAGGAGATAACAGTCTCTGGTTAAGTGTTGTAGCAGAACCTGTCTGACTTAGTTTTAATAATGTCAGGCTTTAAAAAAGTGGAGGAAATAAATAAGAATGGACATCGAGGAGAGAGGAGTCTTTAAGAAGCTTATGTCCCTTTCACCTGTAGACAAATGGTGCAAATCTCTGCAGGGGATCGTAGCTGGCCTGTGATCTTTGATCTTTTTTAACAACTTTAAATGATGAAAACAGACAAATTTAAGACTGTAATTTGTGTATCATTAAAGAATGTATCTCTTTCAACTCATCAACTCATTTAAAAACCCCAGATTCAATACAAGAGTACATGAGCTCAATGTCCACAAAGTTAACTACTGTACAGCCCTGCATGAGCTCTCATGGATTCAGCCATTGTTGCAGGATTTTGTTGAAAGTGACTTGTGAACTTAAAAAATCTCAACAGCTAATCAAATAACTTGTTAAATGTTTTATTATTGGGTGTCACAGCACAGGAAAACTCCTTTGAAAAGTTTTTGTTTGACCACAACTTGACAAAAAGCCTAAAAAGTCCAAATAAGTATAAGAAATCATCTAATCTAGTCAAAATCACATTTGCTTAATTTACTCACATTATTATTTTTAATTAATGAATGCATTGATTACATACACCCTATGCATGTTAATAGTATAAATGATGTAATGTTGCAGCATTTGTACAGTGTGCGGTCATGTGAGGGGCGGCTTGTTTTGACTGTTCATGGAGAGTGGAGAGGGGGCAGCACGGGGAGAAAGAGCATTATGAGGGAATTATGTGAGGCGAGGTCAGCTCTGCGGGGACACCTACAGGTGAGGCGAGGGTATGGACACAGTGCCCACAATGCACCTGGCTGGCTTCACCTGAATGCACCGGGGTACATTCATAAAGGTGCTCAACTAAAGGTCTCAAACTGAAAATAAATAAAAATGTAATGACATCTGCACCTGTCTTTCCAGAGGTCAGCTAAAGCACAAATAGAAATTCACAAAAATGGGAGAAGAGGCAGCATCTCCTCTTTACTTTACTCTAAACCACACCGACCTCACGTGACCCGAGCTCACTCGCCACAGAGCTGCACACGGGTTTACCTCAGTTTACATGTTTTGATGTTTACTCCTTGCTTTCATGTGGCGCAGTGGATATGACACATGCCTTAGGTGTGGCAAATGCAATTTTAAGTCATTTTGGATAAAAGCGTCAGTTAATTAAATAACATGTAATAATGTAATGTAACAAAAGTTGATATTGCAGTAAAACTAACTCAATTTGGTAATTTTAGAACTCTGGAAACAGATTGAATCTAGGAAACCCTTCACATTTAGGTTTCAACGATGTACAGTTTTCTTGATAGCTTCAACAAAGTTCTTGCACGCCATTTGCAGCAACATAACATATTACATTTATTTCCTGTTATCAAAGGACAGTAGTTTGTACATCCTGTGAATCCTAGGTGTGTGTGTGTGTGTGTGTGTGTGTGTGTGTGTGTTTGTGTGTGTTGCTGATGTGTCAGCCAGTGGGCGTTTTGAAAATAGAGTTGGGTGACTGTGCTGAAGGGATTGTTGCACTCACTTCTTTGCTGTGGCTCACCAGATAGGGTCAGGCCGTCCTAATTTTAACTTAATCCAAGACCCCCACTCTTCCTCACCACCAGTCAGAGCCAAGGTTAAACTGTGTTTGTGTGTGTGTGTGTGTGTGTGTGTGTGTGAGGAGGGGGAGGGGAGGGGGGGGGGGGGCATTTTGCAAAGATAAAAGCATCCAAAAGGAGGTAAAATATTTGTGTTGCACTTTAACCCACATCCTGGCTGTCCCAGCTCAACCTTTTCCCGTCCTTCAGCCGGTCCTGCGCCGTTGAGGGACACAAACTGAGAAATGCAGTTGTCATCCATTCCTGCCCTCTTGTCCTCTGTGCAGCTGTACACTGCATCAGTAGACACATCGACATTCTCAAACACACACACACACACACACGCACACGCACGCACACACTCACGTACACGTACACACGCACACACACACACACACGCACACACACACACACACACGCTGGCTCTTCCCTCTTAGTCGTTGTTGTTTTATCATTAAATGGCGACATTAGTTCATATCATGTGATTCAAAAAGGATTCATTGCACATTAGAGGCCTTAATCGCCACCTATAGTCTCCCCCCTGGGCCTCGCCCACATGACCCTGCTGACCACAGCGCTTTCTTTATGCCCCCTGAAAGAGCTGGGGATTGAGCCCAAACAAAAAAAAAACCACGAGGGTGAAAAAATGTTTTTACATCCACCCGGCTCCCTCGCGGGCCTGGCTGTGAGGGTACACAGGGCCGTTTTAGCTTTAGATCAATGGGACAAGTTACTGGAGTCTGGCCAACTCTGACAGATGGCACAGAATGAAAAAAGCTTGCCCCTTCAAAAATTTGGGTTTTGTCACCATGTTTTGTACCTCTACTGTTCCACCTCAACCAAAAAAACAAAAGTGAGGTGAACGAGAGGGAATGTTTTCCCTTTTTTCTTCTTAAAGCCTCCAAAAGATTTGAGTTTTCATGAAATGCCTCTTCTGTGTGTGTGTGGTGACAGGGCGAGGCTGGGGGTCGGGGGGGAGGAGGAGTGTGCCGAGGCTTATGGGAGGAGAGGGGAGGCCGCCGCACATCAGCCGGCTGCAGATGAACCTCTTGTCAGATGTGGGTCGTGACACCGAAGCTGAACAAAGCAGCCGCTCGTCCTTCGGCTAATGATGCGGATTAGTTTAACTACACGCCTGGTGGTGATGATGACTGCTGATCAACCAGGAGCTCAGGAATACTCAACTAGTCCCACAAGGGGGAGGGGGGGGGGGGGGGGGGGGCACAGCGAGGGCGTAGCGCCCCCCATTGGGAGAGAAAGGACATTGCTCTTTTTAGCTCAGACAAAAGCAGCCCTTTTTTCTGGTCGTTCCCATATTTTGTCTTCTGTGAAATGTCTTTCCTTACAAGGCAAGGCAAGGCAAGGCAGCTTTATTTGTAGAGCACATTTCAGCAACAGGGCAATTCAAAGTGCTTTACACGAAATCATTAAAACAGATAAAACACAAGTACAAACAGTTAAAAGTCATAAGCATTAAAAATCAATAAGACACATGAATAGACAGTTAAAAACCAAATAGAAACATTAGGACACATAAAACACAAGAATAAAAGTTACAGTGCAGCATAAGAAAGAAATGAGCATTCATTTAAAGAAAGGCAGCATCAAAAAGAAAGGTCTTCAGCCTTGATTTAAAGAACTGAGAGTAGCAGCGGATCTACAGGTTTCTGGGAGTTTGTTCCAGATATGAGGAGCATAGAAACTGAAAGCTGCTTCACCCTGTTTAGTTCTGACTCTGGGGACAGAAAGTAGACCTGTCCCAGATGACCTGAGAGGTCTGGGGGGGTCATAGTGTAGTAGTAGACCTGTCCCAGATAACCTGAGAGGTCTGAGGGGGGTCATAGTGTAGTAGCAGATCAGAAATGTATTTTGGACCTAAACCGTTAAGGGATTTATAAACTAGCAAGAGTACTTTGAAATCAATTCTTTGAGACACAGGAAGCCAGTGTAAAGACTTCAGAACTGGAGTGATGTGATCCAGTCTCTTGGTCTTAGTGAGGGCTGGAGTGATGTGATCCAGTCTCTTGGTCTTAGTGAGGACTGGAGTGATGTGATCCAGTCTCTTGGTCTTAGTGGGGACTCGAGCAGCAGCGTTCTGAATCAGCTGCAGCTGTCTGATTGATTTTTTAGGGAGACCTGTAAAGACCCCGTTACAGTAGTCAAGTCTACTGAAGATGAAAGCATGGACCAGTTTTTCCAAGTCCTGTTGACACATAAGTCCTTTAACCCTTGATATGTTCTTAAGGTGATAGTAGGCTGACTTTGTAATTGTCTTAATGTGGCTGTTAAAGTTCAGGTCTGAGTCCATGACTACACCAAGATTTCTGGCTTTGTCTGTTGTTTTTAACGTTGTTGTTTGAAGCTGAGCGCAGACTTTTAATCGTTCCTCTTTTTTTCCAAAAACAACTACCTCAGTTTTTCCTTCATTTAATTTCAGAAAGTTCTGGCACATCCAGTCGTTAATTTGTTTGATGCAGTTAGTCAGTTTTTGTATTTACAGGATAAAGATGGGGATTTTCTGTATTTTACTTATTGTCAACAAATCCCATAAAAAGACCAAATCCATAAATTAATTTGAGTATCAATGAGTATAAGTTTTCCTCTGCACCACAGAGCTCCATTGATGTCCAAAAACTACTAAAAACACTGGGCGACATGTTCCTTCATTACCATATCCACACACTATTATTATTATTTTGACTCCCACATGCACCGTCCTGCTGCCCCAAATACTCACAAAAGCAGCAAATGTATATTAATCCGCAGCTGAAAATAGTCCCCAACTGATTACTCCTGTCTGAGTAAGATTTTCACAGAACTACAGTCACCCGCTGCCTTAGGAAAATACTGCCTTGGCTATTTCTAAACACAATAAAAGAACTATATATTTGTGAGTCATTTTAAAGCTGAATGTCTTCAGCAGGAAACAAAGGTCCATATACTGGTATGTTTATATGCTGGTATGTCCAAATGCAAATATATCTACATACTAGCATGTCTATATACTAAGTCTAGTATGGCTGTGGTATGTAATCTGCTATAGATGGTATAGAAAGTAGAAGAAAGGGAAAAAAAAAAGAAAAAAGAGGGTTTATAAGTGTTTGTGTATGTATGCATCTGTGTCTCTGATGTGTAAATAACAACGTGTAAATAACTGAAGAATAAGATTTACTAAAGGATAAAAGTAGAGAAAGGGGGGTCGGACCTGATAAGTTGTTTATCAACTTCTTCCTCCTCCTTTTGAATGGAACATTTTTGTTTCTTTTTGAATGACTTTCAAATTTGGAAGATTGTGCTAATAAGTACATATATGTACATATAGTAAATATATGTATGCAGGAATGCATGTATATAAATCTTTTATTTTAATGTTGTTGTTTGTTTTGTTTTTTTGTTTGTTTGTTTTTTTGTTTAAAAAACTGTAAATGTTCAAATAAGCTATAAACTAAACTAAAAGGCGTTGGAGCCACAGACAGCATAGAGAAGCTGGAAAGCATTGAGAGAAGGACTAATGCATTGTTTGTTCTGATCAGGAGATTTGCAGACAGAAAAGTAGAACAACAACAACAACAACATTTCAGTTATGAGTTCAGTCATCAGTCAAGTTAGTTATGAGTGAGCTGTGTAATTCTCACTTCATAAACAAAGCGGAATTTACAGTAGACCTAGCTAAAATGAATATTCGTTTTCGTACATTTCTGTCACAGTGCAACCTCTCTACAGTATATGCAGTAAATGGCTCATATCTTTTTGATCTGGTTATTTTTATTGAATTTGAAAAGATGTGAGAAATACTGAAATGTTCACTTGGCTGTAGAGACCTTCAGGAATATGTCATGGCCAGTGGTGAAAGAAGTATTTAAATAATTTACTTAAGTAAAGGAGCAATACCACAATATAGAAATACGCAAGTAATACTTCTTTTAGTGAAATTACAAAGGTGTTGTCAGCCAAATGTTCTCAAAGTATCAAAAGTAAGTATTTGTGAGTATTAAACTACTGGCCTTTATTGATGCATTAACATGTGAACTGTACATTGTTGTTATAGCTGGTTAAGGTGACGCTAATTTGAAATACTTTTGCATTGTAAAATCTTTAACAGAACATAGTAGTAACAGAACTCATGATTTTGTTGTGAAATCTCGATCTGAAAAGTACTTAAAGCTGTCAGATAAATGTAGTGAATGTATAAAAGTACCATAAAATGGAAACACTTACGTATAGTACAATTAACTCAAAATTGTACTCAAGTATAGTACTTAATAAATGCATTTAGTTACATGCCACCAGTGTTCATAGTCTTCTGGGACTCTGCAGTACTTACTTTGAGAACCACTCCTTAACCTTTCCACTGGGCTTCCTGTCTCTTGACCCTGACCCCCGCCTGTCTCTTGACCCTGACCCCGCCTGTTCCACTGACCCTGACCCCCGCCTGTTCCACTGACCCTGACCCCCGCCTGTCTCTTGACCCTGACCCCCGCCTGTTCCACCGACCCTGACCCCGCCTGTCTCTTGACCCTGACCCCGCCTGTTCCACTGACCCTGACCCCCGCCTGTTCCACTGACCCTGACCCCCGCCTGTTCCACTGACCCTGACCCCGGCCTGTTCCATGACCCTGACCCCGCCTGTTCCACTGACCCTGACCCCCGCCTGTTCCACTGACCCTGACCCCGGCCTGTTCCACCGACCCTGACCCCGCCTGTCTCTTGACCCTGACCCCGCCTGTTCCACTGACCCTGACCCCCGCCTGTTCCACTGACCCTGACCCCCGCCTGTCTCTTGACCCTGACCCCGGCCTGTTCCACCGACCCTGACCCCCGCCTGTCTCTTAACCTGACCCCAGCCTGTTCCACTGACCCTGACCCCGCCTGTCTCTTGACCCTGACCCCGGCCTGTTCCACTGACCCTGACCCCGCCTGTCTCTTGACCCTGACCCCCGCCTGTTCCACTGACCCTGACCCCGCCTGTTCCACTGACCCTGACCCCGCCTGTTCCACTGACCCCGGCCTGTTCCACTGACCCTGACCCCTGTCCAGACCGCTGTTCCTGACCTGACCCCCGCCTGTCTCTTGACCCTGACCCCCGCCTGTCTCTAACCCTGACCCGGCCTGTCTCTTGACCCTGACCCCGCCTGTTCCACTGACCCTGACCCCGGCCTGTTCCACCGACCCTGACCCCCGCCTGTTCCACCGACCCTGACCCCGGCCTGTTCCACCGACCCTGACCCCCGCCTGTTCCACCGACCCTGACCCCGGCCTGTTCCACTGACCCTGACCCCCGCCTGTTCCACTGACCCGGGGGTGTCGACAGGCCGCGCCTCCTCCTCCTGCCCTGTTGTCATCTCCCAGATAACACTCCCTGCCTCAGTGTCATGTCCGCCTGGCACCTTATAAAGAAGAAGAAGAAAAAAGTATATATCATTTTATACATATTTATATTATGCTACCGACTCTTGCTTCATTATTCTAATTACACATTCAATTTAGTTTTTTAACGTCACTTACACTGCAATATTGGTTCTTGTATCATGGCAACCGCACTTTAAAATAAATTTATTTAACGCCATTTTGCTTAGTCAGTCTACCATTTAATCATTGTCTATTGTTTGCCTGTATTTCTTGTGAGCTAACTTGTTTGTGTTTTTTTTTTGTTGCTGATATTGAAACAATAACAGTCCAAATGACCCAAAATGTCCCCGTTGTGGGATGAATAAAGTATAATCTAATCTAATCTAAATGATAGTGAGTAGAGTCAGAACACAGCGAACAAGCCCCCCCATGTTGTGCCAACGTTACGCTGTAGTAAATTTCATCTGGACTTTGTTGGGAGAATTTTTTTTAAAATCTTATGGTTTTACATAAGACTATAACAAGGTCATTGACCCATGACCATAATTGTTCCTTTAACACCTGCCTTTTTACAAAGTTTCACATTTTATAAAAAAATAATGGAAGAAACAACGTGTGAACAATTATTTAAATTGAAATTACGAATGACACGCTGCTTTGCCTATTGTCATGAGTGATTATGTTACACGGACCAAAAGTATTTGGACACCCATGCACACAAAGTAGTACTTTGTAAGTCAAAGTAGTACTATCACACTGTAGACATATTCTGTTCCAAATAAAAGTTCTGCATTCAAAACTTTACGTACTTAAACTTACTAAGATCCAAATATACTTTAACTAAAGTATTCATTATACAGAATGGCCAATTTCAGAATAATATAAACATTAATGATTACAAATGTTGATTTATATATGAATGTATTAATGTGATAGGTAGCTTGTGAATTTATCCCCAAGCATACATGAGCCAGGGTCAAAGTTCAGGAGGTCTAAAACACAACGTTGTGAAGTAGTAAAGCAGTGCGTCCCTGATGTGTGCACGGTGCTTGCAGCAGCACATCTGGGTAACGGCAGCTGCAGTACATACAAAAAGTAAAAAGAACCTTTTTGCCATTTGCAGCCTTACTTTCCACGACTGGTGAAGACCTTCCTGTTCCAACATGACGCCGCCATCACGCACAAAGCCGGCTCCATAAATCTTTCTCAGTTTGGTGTGGAAGAACTCGGCAGTCCTGCACAGAGACTTGACCTCGACCCTAACCCAACACCTTTAATATTAATTGGAATGCAGCCAGGTTCCAAAATCTAGTGGAAAGCCTGAAACAACAAGAGTGAAGGATGTTAAAAGCAGCAAGTTAATGTCCGTAGTTCTGGAATGAGACGTCCTAATGGGTCTAATGTTCGGGTGTCCGTATATTTGTGGCCGCGTAGTGTACATTAACAAATCCCAACCGATCTTTTTCTTCAGCCATTCTATGTTCTGAGGTTTTTGATTTGTGACTTTCTGCTGTTGAACAAAACAATGCAGTTGTTTAAAAAATGTCATTTAAATAAAACATTGCAGAAATGTCTCAGCCATAACAATGTCCTGGTTGCTCTGGATAAATCTAAGACATCCAAGCCAACCATTTTCACTGAAACTACGCTCTAATAAAGTCCCTTTGAGTCACCTCCATTATATTGGGTTAGTAGCACAGGTTTAGGGGCAATCTCAAAATCTCAGCACATTAAAGTCAAACTTCCCAGTTCTACCCCACTAGGGACAGGTAAGAAAATACATGCTTTTTGGTGAAGCAGCCCTTTAAAGTCTACATTATTGTTTTTACTCCATGGCATATCCACAACATCATAAAGGAGTCTGGTTAGAAAATGAAATCATTTATTTAACATGACCGTATCAGCACATCAGCCCACACACATAGCATCAGCCTCACAATCACTCACTTTCAGTATGTACAGATAGGCACGTTCACTTCCGGCATCGAAGCCAGACACAGCGTCTAGGTAGGTCCAAATCTGTGGGAGGTTTGGTTACTGCCTTCACGGCACAGCAGGAAAACTCAGCCAAGTTAACCAGTGTTCGCTGATCCGGAGTCAGTTTTGTTAACTTCCAAAGTCAAAGTTTAAAAAGGTTTGGGGCTGGTGACACTGATCTGGTGCTGGGAATCCGGACCACTGTTCACCCTCTAAATCCACAAAACCTTTGTTCCTGAACGGTTACACTGCTAGACCGTTAAATGCACAGACAAGTGTCCAAAACAACAGAACATCTGCTCAAGATAAAATAAAACCCTGAAAGGCTTTGTTCCATGGCCTTACGAATAGGTTTAATCCACTTCAGCTGGGAGAAATCTAACTTTAATCAGGGAGAAATGTAAGACATTGTGTTCATGGTGGGTCAAACTCAACAACTGGAGTGTGTTCCTTATATGTTTAGCACAGGTTTTTAAAAAAAAAGTACATTTTGTTTGGGTGTAAGTTTCAGCCAGCTTTAGAGAGTATTCTCCCTATTCAAATGAAAGTTAAGTGACCAAGGAAGAAGTAGAACAAAGAATATTCTCAAATAAAGTTCACTTGATGATAAAACACTTTCTCCAATTTATTGAAACGTTTAGAAAGCAAAAGTCAAAGAAAACAAAACAAAAAGTAAAAAAAAGGGACTTTAACCACACACAAAAATTAAATAAAAATGATAGTGTATAAACAGTTCATAAAAAAAATATTTTTAACGTCCAACCAATTTGTTATTAGAACATAAGCTTTCGCTTTGCAGTGCTTGCATCCTAAAACAGCCGAAAAAAAAAAAAAAAGCTCAGTTGTCAAACTTAACAGCTGTTCTTCGTCTCCTTGAGACTGAAAGTCCAAACACAGGGACAATAGCAGAAAGGAAACTGTTTGAGAGAGTATATATATATATATATATATATATTCCATTGAGCTCTGAATGATCCGTAGCCTTCATGTTTTGCAGGTTCCTGCACAAATACCCTTTATAAATCTACAAGAGTCTGCAGCAGGTTTTCAATGAACGTCAGGTAAGGAAATGGCACCCAAGAGAATTCCATCCCAACATAAAGGGGATACAGTCAAACTAATAAAAAGAAATAAATAATCTGTCTTTTTAAAAAGGCTTCTCGGAGGCGTTTTTTTTCAAGCTGAAGGTTTCAGTAGGTGTTTTTCCTTTCCCCAAACTAGAGTCTGTGGTGACTCCATCTCAATAACCACCTTGTTTCAAAGATATTTACACTTCAAAAGCAACCAAATCTGGGCTTAGTACGCACATAATGCTACATCGCATGAATGAAGGTTCCCTAATGTCCTATAAAAAGGAAGCATGTTGGTAGGTTGCCTTTGACCCGCACACCACACACACAGCGAGTCAGGCCCGTCAGGTGAGGGAACACAAGGTTTAGAGTCAATCCTTCTTACTGTCTGGGATCAGTTCTGGCTCCTGAAGTCCTCTGTGGTGCAAATGGGTTTGCCTAAGAGCAGTACTGAAAGAGGAATAGCAGTGAGCGGGATGATGGGAAGGAATGCAAGCAGCCCAGTTAAAATGGATGTGTGTGGGGCCAGTAAGTTGCCCTGACCGAGGGGAAGAGGAGGCTAGTCCTTATGCTGTGTTCAAGGCATGTTGGAATAACAGAAATTTCATCTTCAGATCCTGCATGGCAAAACATTTTTTAACTGGAGGTTTTCTTTATGCACTTATTAGACTTTGACACGTCAGCAGTACATAGCATCACTTTTAAAATACGGACAAGTCAAAAATACACTCAAGTCTCATGGAGTTTAAGTTCACAACCTTAAGAGGCCCTAGACACACTCACAGGTGATTCCAATTCATTTACCCAATTTTATCCTTTACTATAGTTTAAGCACCTCTCTCCATTCTTATTGGTACACCAATCTTTGGGGACCTCACAATATTACCTGCATAAAAAAAAAAAAAAAGGTGCAGTCACATAAAATTGCTCCAAAGAGCATGACATAACATTTTAGATGCAGGTAAGTAAATATCGACCAGAGCAATCAGTGTGAAAGAGAGACACCGCAGTTCATAGTCTGTTATAACGTACTAAATATGGTGATGAAACAGACCGAAATAACTTTTGTTACGTTTCTGTTGGTCAAAAGGTGGACTGGAGATCACACCTAAACAGGAAACGCTCGTGCAGTTTACAACCTTACCCGTGCCATTTCCTGTCCTGCCCGCTTTTAGGCGCAACTTGGAGCATATTTCACCAGCTCAACACCTTCAAACTTTACCTGAGCAGAAAGTTGTGTGGGTGTGCAAGACCTTTACATCTTCTCCAGATCCATTTCTGAACCAAATATTTGCTTAGACATTTTCAACCCCCATAAGTGGACAAGGTACATTGTTACGTCACTGATGGGTGAGGTCAAAGATGCGGGCCCAAATCTTTCCAGTATAGATGGATATAGATAATATATTTCTGTTGTAGAATATTCTGGGTTTATCGTCCTTTAAATAGAAAAATATGAAGTAGCACTTTTAGTTGTATGCTGAGCTGCTAAATTGGGAACAGTGGTAAATATTTGCCCAAAAACCTACCTGGCTACCTGTGTTTCTATTTTTGTACAAATTAAACTACCGATTGCATCAAAGAGAATTATGACCTACCAACTGACACATAAGCCTTGCACTATCTTCTTCCTTCACCTCTAAGGTAGAGCTTCTGGTTTCACCCAGACCTTTTGTCTGCTTTGTCCTCTCTTGAACCCCAAAGCACACTGCTCTCTTTTTCCTCCACTGAGCAATGGTGGAGGGCTTGAAGCTTAGAGAGAAAGACTATAACTCCATGACTTCCTGTCCCTTTGCCCCCTGGTGGCTTCTGATGACCCTTGTTAAAAGTTTAAATATTGTAAGGCTGCATGTCTGAGCACTGTAAGCAAGCTAGATCCTTAGCAGCACATCCAATTCAATGGATAACCATTGATACGCTTCGTCTTCTACCTGAAAACCAAATGGCAGCTCCACCTCCTTTACCTCCCATCACCCTAATAATCCAACACATCAGGACTGATTTGTGCCTGTCCTCTTCTGGTTTATGACCTGCTCCTCTGTTCGTGAATCTATCAACAGAAGTAAAAGTTCAGACTGCTCTTCACGACCAAATTCATCATCCTCCGCTTCAAGTTCTGTTGTGGACTCCCCTCACCTGGAGGACTTGGCAAGTCAGTGAGGAGAAGGGGGATGCACGCACACACAACTAGCTATCCTCCGCTTCCTCCTCCCCTGCTGACTGTTTAGGCTCTGCTAAAAGAAGTCAAAGTGGCCGCTACTCTCCCCCAACTGCTTCACCGCTGTCCTCTTCCTCCTCGCGTTGTTTGTCTGTGTAAACGTCCCTGACCAGGAGGACTCTGGTGAGGAGGCTCTCCAGGATCTTTCGCTCCAGCGGTGTGGAGCTGAACCACTGCGGGTTGTCGGGACTGCAGGCCGGACCCGGCTGAACGTAGAAGACGTCTAGACGCTCACGCAACAACGCTGGACTGGAAGAGGGGGAGGGGGATTGAAAGGATGGAAACAAAGGATATGTGATTGAAGGAGGGATGTGGAGAGCAAATGGAGGTGAGTGGGGGGGGGGGGGGGGGGGGGGTGGAGAGAAGTGTGAATCTATTGTTCTGAACACTTTGGAGTATTTTACGGTAAGTCCTCATTACTCAATAGTCAACACTGTGGTTCAGGATGTGAACAGCAATGAGTTATAATCACAGGACTACAAAAATATATAGAAATCTAACTTGATTAGGGATGCAAAATGGAGCAACTGAAGACAAACTTTGCATAAATTAAACTTTAAATAAAAAATGAGATAAATGTCAGAAATATTCAGAGCAACAATTTTTTTTATTATTCCAGAAAAAGTCACCAATTAATGTCAAGTTTTAATTAGTGATTAAAGTGTAAATGAGAAGATTTATTCATTCAACAGAAATAACATTTAACAAGCAAAAATGTTTGCTTTCACCATATTCTTACAATTTTCTTCATTTGTCATTGAAAATTAAATATATTTGGGTTCTGGACCGTTTGTTGCACAAACCAGGCAGTCAGCCTTTTCATTACTTTATTTCACTGTAATTTTGCCAAAATAATACACTTAATGTTAAGCACCAATCAATATATTAGTTGATAGCAAAACCGTCATTAGTTGCAGCCCAAATAAAACTTCAAATAACCCCTGGAAAGGACTTGAGATAAATGATGTTAACCATCGTATGTATCCACGTATCTAAATAGGGAATCTTTGTTTTTACAACTGCTGCATAATTTGATCCTCAGCAATGCCGTTAGTAAAGATATTGAACCCACCACTTAGATCTGTAGAGATCGTAAAGATGACACTCGCGCTTCTTAACCGGGCAGCACACAGCGGAACCTCCCGAGTCCTCGTCTGGTTCGTAGTCCTGATCGCCTTCTTCCAACTTACGCTTCCTCGACTCTGTTTGCACTGAAGGACCAAAAGACAAAAATAACATTCATGATTATGTGTCCGACAAAACACAAAAATTAACAAATTTAAAAGATAATTCATCTAAAGCATAAAAGAGATGTGTCAAGATGTGATATGTCAAATCTAACCGCTTGGGTTACCGTAGATTGCACAAACAGGCAGTTGACATCGCTAAAATGCATCAAAACTGAAAAAAAAAGTCCCAAAATGTACATGGTGCTGGTCTCACCGTGGTGGTCCTGAGAGATGGAAGGCACTCGGATGCAGACGGTGGTCTCCTTGGTTACAGGATGGACGGTGTCCGGGCCGTAGACGTTGGCAAAGGAGAGGCGGAGGTGCTGCTCCACGGTCCGCAGGCCAAAGTATTTGGTGTTGAGGTAAACCAGAGAGCGCAGCAGAGCGGCCGGACTCTGCTCCCCGAGCTGTCGGCTGCTCCACAGGCTCTGCTCCTCCACCCGACCCCACAGCGAGCCTGGGGGGGGAAAATACACCATCCTTAGTCTGAAGGACTACTCAGTATCCAAGATGGAGATAAGTGGAGGGTAGAGTAATATTCATGACCCTCAAACTGTACTTTTACGTGTTCAGGAAATCTTTCTGCAGACTTTAATGACATGCATGCATTTAAAAATTATTCATTATTTTCTAACGCTCATATTTTTGGGACCAAAAGTAACACACTAATTCACACTAGCACTTTAATCGTGAAACAAAAAAAAAGCATGTCAGTATAAACTCATTTTTGTAAATGTGCTGTATTTATATAGCGCTTTTCTAGTCTTAACAACTACTCAAAGCTCTTTTACATCTACAGGAAACATTCACCATTCACACACATTCATACACTGTGGCCGGGGCTGCTGTACAAGGTGCCACCTGCTCATCAGGTAAACACACACACATTCACATCGGGGGCAACTCGAGGTTCAGTGTCTTGCCCAAGGACACTTCGACGTGGGACTGCAGGGGCGGGGATCGAACCACCAACCTTCCGATTGGCAGGCAACCGCTCTACCACTGAGCCACAGCCGCCCCAATTTTTGAATTCAACCTTCAAATTTTACATCTCACAAACGCATCACCCCAAGTAAAACAGGAAAACACTTGATTTGTTTAACTTGTGTCCTCATATAACATTATAGTGCAATCACAGCAAATCAGTATGTGAACAGCAGAAGAGTTATAATCATTGGACACGGATCATAACTGAGAGAAACCATACAGCACTACGCCACCAGGTGGTGCTAAGAACAATCCATTCAAACTAATTAACTTCACGCACAGTTATGAAAGCTACTTTAACGCTCTGGGTTGACCGAGGTCCAATTTGACCTGTGAATTTTAATTCTCTAAATTAGTTTTATTATTATTGTGTGCATTGTGGTTGTTCAGATATTCAACAGATTGTGTGACGTTTAAAAACGTGGTCACTCGCTTAACTGGTAAGAAATCTGATAAAAATTCAGAGTGGCTTGGAGTTGGAGAGATGGGGATCTCAGACTCACCATCGGGAAGCACGCTGGGCTGCCAGTCCTTCAGGACCTGGTTCAGCTCCTCTCCAAACTGCTGGTAGCACGGGTCACTGAACAGGTCATCCTTCCGGCCTTTGGCGTGAAGATGCTATAAAAACACATAAAATCTCATCTTTAAAAAAAAGAAAAAAAAAAAAAAAAAATCAAACAAATAGCTGCAATACACAGATATCAAAACCTTAGTGTCCTCATATTTAAATCATCATCACTGTTTATCAGGATGTGAACAGCAGAGTTAAACGAGTTATAATCACTGGACACAAACCTGCACATTTAGCCGGACCCATCTGGGACTAAAGGTCTGAACACCAGAAGCTCCATTCTCAGCGAAAACCCACCAATTAGCTTTTCATTTTTTTTTTTAAAAGTAAAGGAAAAGTTACAGCAGCAAATTAAAGCAGGCCCAGAAAATGTAGAAGACATTTTCGAGTGTTTTGAAGCTGACATTTCTCCTTCAAACGTCACATAAAACATAAACCATATATTTAAGACGTTGTTAGTTTTGTAAACAGATAAAACAATCTTACATTTTCCTTTCAGAAAAATCCCCCTCCAGAGGACTTTGGACAATCCCGCGCTCCACTGCACCGCCATGCTCCCGCTGCTCACCACGGCTGATACCACGTGAGAGGCTCAGAGCATGGACGTATGAGAGGGAACTATGTGCGCCGATTATCTCCGTCCTCCTGGAAACACTCACTCTAACGTTAGTTCCTACCTCTAGAAAGACTACAGATGGAATGCTTATAATTTTAATTTAACTAATTTAACGTATACTGTTTATTGATCCCCAGTGTGGAAATCACAATTTACACTCTTTGTTAGTAATCACTACACACAGGCGTGAAATACACACACACGCACAAATGGAGATGTCAGAGTGAGTGGGCCAGCTGGGTACGGTGCCTTGCTCAAGGGCACCTGGCAGTGCCCAGGAGATCAAGTGGCATCTCTCCAACTACCGATCCACACTCCGTACTTTGGTCCATACAAGGAACCAACAACCCTCCAGTTCCCAACCCAACTCCCTGTGGACTGAGCTACTGCCCCCCCCCCCAAGATACTTCCACCCCCAAGAAACAAAAAGAATCAGAATCATCTTTATTCGCCAAGTATGAGGACACATACGAGGAATTTGTCTTTGGAGCATCGTTACTCAAACTGTGCTTACACATACACATCAACCAAAACAGAAATATACACACTAATATATACACAATATATACACACTCTAAACAGAAACAATATAGAGGCATGAGTGCAATGAAGAGATCAATACAATTATTTAAATGTGCATAGTGCAAAGGAAAGGTTAACAAGGTTAAATCTAAAATGTAATAGTTATTTTGTATTATTTTAAGATATTATTTCAGTCAGTGAAACAATAATACGTTGGTAGTATATGGTGTATGATATGGTGGTAGTGGAGAGGAAGTCAACAAAATTGGTGTTGTGACAACCCAACTGCTAACATTAGCAAAGATACCATGCCTTTGTATGATTAAAAAAAGAAAAGAAATTATTATTATTTTATTATATATAGTATGTTTATAGCATATTAGTCTTTATTTGATGCTGACAAAGAAGTGACAGGAAATGAGGGGAAAAACAAAGGAGGGACCACGGTCTACGACAGGGACATGCAACACAGGGGCGATTAAACGGTCACTTTGTTAAGTATAAACTAAGCACACTAGAACACCGCTCCTCCTTCTCCGTGCATTATTTCCCAGGTTAAGTAAAGGTGGAATACAAAACTAACCAGACAGTAATGATTGTGATAATTTCAATCAATACTTTGTTATAACCATGCTTTATGTTTAGTTTAATCTCAGCTGTAAAACTTGATTGCCATTTCATTTTATCAATACTTCAAAATGCCTGTCCACACATCAGCCACATGATCTTTAACACCCACACACACCACACACAACACACACACCACACACACACACAACACACACACACACACACACACACACACACACACACCACACACACACACACACACACACACACCACACACACACACCACACACCACAACACACCCCACCTTTGTACTGCAACTGCTGCACTAAAATTTCCCTCGGGATGAGTAAAGTTTATCTGATCTTAAATTATCTTATGACTATGCAAGTAACAACCTTTCATTTCTTCAGATAATAGCAACTAGGGGTTTTGCCTCTATTTGTAGTAAATACGGGAGGTTGACATGCAACAAAAAGGTCCCCAGCTGGATAAAGTGCTGTTGTGTAGCTACGGCTATTTGCCATGCATCTTAGACCAAGGTAGATTGAAAATATAGATGTGACAATATTTTTGCATTAACACTAGTGTTTTCAATTCAAAAAACAACTTGAAAATAAACCTTTTAAAAATTGTGTGAACACATGTGGTGCAATCTTAATGATCAGTGTTAATTTTCAACGTTATACTTCTGTTCTTATGGCTTGATGAAGAGGTGCTGGTGTTTCTGGGGTTCGATTACATGGCTTGGTACCAACCTGCTGAATTCCCAGACATAGGTAGAGGATGCTGTCTGGAGAGTAGCGCTCTCCGCTGGGCCTGCAGACCTCCCTGACAAACCGGGACAGAGCAACGTTCAACTCCTCTGAACTCAGCGACAACAGGTTACTTTTAGACCGAGCTGTAGGAGATGAGGAACAGACAGACTGCGTTCAGCAAACACATCCTACATGTTCTCAAATATGATAATCAATCTTTCATTTTCTGCCAACCAACTACTACTACTGAGCCACGGCAGTAAGTTCATGATCCAGTTCAGCTTACCTGGTTTGAAGCTGTCCTTTACTTTGGTGTCATCTGATTGGTCAGAAGGAGAGAGCGCCCAGCGTTTCCAGGCATTGACGCCATATCGAGCTTTGAGAGGCAGCGCCCGTCCAGCTGAGTGTCTGTGTGCTGGATGGGAAGACGAGGACGAGGCCAGATCTGAGCTTTCCTCCACTGCCAACCTCTTGTTCCCCTGCAACACAAACAAACACACAATTACAGTAAATTGTAGGTCGGCCAGTGGAGTGTTCCTAATTGTTACACGTGTGTTTGTGTGGGTGCGTACTTGTCTTCTGGGCTGTGGTCGAGGTGCAGACGCCTCCAACTCTTCTGGCTCCTCCTTCTCCTCAGCCAGGACTGGAGGTAGAGAGAAGTCCATGTCCTCATCCATGCCCTCCAGAACTGGAACAGGGTCTGAGGCTGAGACAGTTAACAACATGTGTTGAATTATTTTTATTACAAATCCCAATTCCAGTTAAGTTGGGATGTAGTGTAAAAGATAAATAAAAACAAATCATTTTCAACCTATATTCAATTGAATAAACTACAAAGGCCTTTAATGTTCAAACGGATAAACTTCATGTTTTGTTTTTTTGTTGCAAATATTCACTCATTTTGAATTCCAGACAGCTAGCTAGACTATCTGTCCAATCTGAGTTTTCTGTTGCACGACTAAAACAACTTTTGAACGTACACGTTCCACCAAAACAAGTTCCTTTCCGAGGCTATTTTGCAGAGGCGCCGTTGCTTCGTATGACGCTTAATGCCGCCCAAGACGATTGTGATTGGTTTAGAGAAATGCCAATAAACCACAGAGTGTTTTTCTCCCATCCCAGAATGCTGTGTGGTGGTATTTCATGGCTTTGTTGCCTCACTAGCCTAGCATCAACAGGCTCAGAACTACATGTGCAGTAGGCGTTTACCTTGAGGGAAGTCTGACTCCAAGTCTAGGTTGGGTGCGTACTTGTCCTCCTCCTCTCCCTCCTCCGTCTCTGCCATTTCCTGCTGCTCCTTTTTCTCTTCTATCTTTTCCTCCTCCTCTTCCATTTCCTCCTGCTTCTGTTTCTCTTCCATCTCTTCCTCCTCCTCCTTTTCAACCCGGTCCTGCCTCTCCTGTTCCTCTTCCTCAGAGCTGCTGCTGGAGATCTCCTTCCTTTTACGTTCCCTCTTCACCGGCTTCACATCTGAAACACACAGTCAAGTAGGTTCTCATTGTCATCACTTGTTGCATCTTATTAAATTGAAAATGTTGTAACCAGAACACTGTTTTTGGAAAGAGACATTTGTGTTTACAAATTCAGGTTTCTTAATGGTTCATTCACCACCATCTCAAAAGCTCAGCCAAAAAGAAAGAAAGAAACAACTACCTCGATGTCTACACAAGTAAGTAAGCTGGTTTTTAAAATCAAAGTGGTGCAGATACCAATAAAGTACTTTATATAATACTTTTTTCCCCCATTCATGTCACTTGCTAACCATCATGTGACCATAAGCATTCAGTTGGTGTAAAATGCCGCCACCACCCATCCAAATGATTATTGTTTTTGTTACACAGATACATCTTTAAAAAACAAGTCTTTAAATGCACTTGGTCTTACCACACTACAGACTGTATGGGTTGTATAGCTGCTGCGATATGGGGGCCAATCACACATGGCATAAAAACAAAGAACGCTTGTGGTGATTGGCTGTGAGCAAAACCATACAAGTATTCATTTGTTTCTAGATCTGGGTACATAAAGGATCAAATGCAGGTATTTGCAGGTGTGTTTGAATGGATAATTTTTGATACTATTTGATAATTGGTTATTTCTGTTGATACCATAAAAAGGTATTGAGTACCGGTACAAAGCCCTATAAGTACGTAAGAGGAAAATATGACTTTTAATGTGCCAGATTTGGCAAAAATGTTAACCAATCAATTGGACCACATCCTATTTTATAGACGTGTGACAAGACACTCAGCTCTAGAGATAAGAGACAAGATTGGATTCACAAGAAAAACACTTAAATGAGGAAATATGACATATCAAAAATAGTCTTTTTTTTAATCAAAAGTCACAAAATGAAAATGAGCACTGTGAAAGGTTTTACCACAAACTCAAATGGCATCTCTCCTGTATAACTAATCTCTTCAGAACTAGTAGTTGTGCATTCCTCTCTCGTCCCAAACCCGCCCCTACAACCTATTGCGTGAAGTTTTAAAAACTGTAACCACACTTAGGTTCACTTTACCGGCATTGCGGTGACTCACAGTGACTTTAGCAAACTGGAGAGAAAAGGCGTAACTTTTTGGTCCATCTGCGTGCATGAGTGTGTGCGTGCGTGTTGGCGCTGAGCCCCGCTCTCTGTGAAACATGCAGAAACGACGCTTGGGCTTTCAGGTAACAACATTTTAACTTTTAACCTCATCAAGAAATATCTAAATGTTTTTATCTCGTCACACCTCTAGTATTTTATGTAGCCAATGTTTTGGGCTTCTGCAGTTTCTCTGTCTCAGATGTGTTGATTTGATCAAAACAGAATAACCAGCTCTGATGTTCTGTTCGTTTTGCTGTCTTAAAATATTTCTCTTTTTAAATTAATACAATTTTAAAAGTGTGCCAGTTCCCCTGGCTGTAACTGCTGTAACTCATGTAATAACTGTTAACTTGATAACTTGTTATTTTTATCATAAGCGCACCTGGCTTCTGGTCCTCTGTGATCATCTCCGCCATGGAGAGCAGGTGAGCCTCCAGATGGTCGGAAGGCACCTTGTTTTTTAGTTCGTTGATGGTCTGGACGATCTGCTCTGTCCCGTGCAGGGTGGTGGGCAGGAACACAGGCACAGGAACCTAGACGGGACAGGACACGTAGCTATTTGGTCAGTAATAAGACAACTTTAATTAATAAATGTCTCCTTATTTAGCTTTGGTAGAATTGACAACACAATTTTAACATAAAAAATGTGTACACTTAAATTGTTGCGTTTACCTATTTGTTCATAACAGAGACATTTTAAGCAGCTTGGGATTTTAACATTTATCATACAGGCTTTTAGTAATGTGTCCACGTTATGTTAAACCTTTATAAAACGAGATTTTGCCTTTTAGCATAGATAAGCCATATGTGTTCATAGTGTCTTACCGGTACAGGCAGAGAGACTGGGGTGGGAGTGATCTGGGAATACATATTCATGGGCATGGGGATGAAGACAGGCACAGGTATGGGTACAGGAATATACTCCCTCTTCACACCATCGTCTACATCTGTGAAAACAGATATGTCAAACCATAAAATTATATACAAAAATCAGTACGTGTGATAATGGGTCGTGAAGTGATGATTTTGAAGGGTGAGTGGCAGGAATTTTGTCAACCTACACATAATGGTTAAGTCGGACTTAAGTGAAACTTCACAAAAATGTCCCAATTCTACTGCCTCGCTAAAGCAAACTTCATAATTTCCCTCTATCATGTTTCCTATATATACACACACACACACACACTGTATAATTCAGTGTGGAACACTTCTAATTGCTTCGTTTACCTGTTTGTAAAAGTTTGCTCTGCATGTGTGGCTTGCAGTAAGTAGCCTTGGTCAGTGTGAGCGGCTTGCAGAGCACTGCCTTGTTCTTGACATCTCTCATCAAACCTCCACCAGCATACGCCACAGTACCCTGGTTCACCAGCTGCAACATGGTTAAGAAAAATATTAAAAAAATGTACAGGATAATCGCAAAAACGAATGTGGCTTCTGCTCTGACAAATCAATATTTTATTAAAACAAATGATGGTGTTGTTTTTAAAAAGGGACAGCAGGTAAGTACAAGTCTGACAAAAAAAAAAACATTTATGTGGTTTAAAAAAAAAGGCAACACATTTAAGTAGATGCCTTACATTTCTATACTACTAGGTCGTACATTTGATGAATACTTCAGATAAAGCAAAAACTAGTGTTTCTAACTGTATGACCTTTTCCAAATTCTTACTTACCCCAAGTTTGGCCCCTTGCATTTCATAGCCTGTAAAGAGGAAAATGAAACACATCACATCTTTGCCTCGTGAATAATTGACACATAAAGTAACATAAGAAGGCAGGTATTTGTAGGAAGGCTTTATTATTCCAAAAGAAACACACGTGCGCGTACACACAGTTTTTTTGCTGTTGTTGTTTTTTTTACCCAGGGTGGTGTTCTCGGGGCCTTTCTGTGTGACCATTATGGGGTCGTTCTGCTGGCAGTAGAACTTTAACAGACACTCCTGGTCGCAGAATTGCTTCATCTCGGTTCTCCACATCACGGACTCTGTCAGGTTACCCTGCACCTTACAGCAGTCACACCTCGCCGCCTAGTGGAAGAGAAACATTTCCGACTGTTCACAACAACGCATTCCTGCGTACAATTACATTTGTGTTAATTTATTAAGGGATACAGTGAACGTGAGCGGACCTTGAAGTACCAGTCGTGGAACTTCTTGGCACAGGTCTCGCTGCAGAAGTCCCGAGTCATGCCGCCGAGCTGCCGGGTCAAACCTCTCTTACAGAGCTGGTTGCAGTGGTTACAGCTGACACACTTCAGACCCAATCTTTTGATAAAATCCTGCTTAAATAACAGCTTACAGCCTGAGCAAAAACAAAAAAGAGAAGGCAAGCAAAAGAAAATGAAATTGCAAAAGGACAAACAATCAAGGAACTGAAAAATCATGAGTACAAAACCTCAGAAAAACAAGAAATATGCTTAAAACGGCAAACAAACAATTGAACACACAACTAGAAACAAAAGGCATTGAAAACCAATCCACAGCAGCCATCATGGGATATGACAATGTCAAAACTGTCAAGGAAGGGAGATTACTACCTTCGCTGCAAAAAGGTCTCTTGACTCCGGAGAAATTGACCATCTCGTGTAGCGTCTTCTCCTCTTGGCAGTATTCACAGAAAGTCACAATGCAGTGGAGCTTCTTGTAGTCCTCACAGCACGTCTTACTGCAGAACTGGTAGACCTTATCCTAAAGACAGACACATTTGGATAAATGTGTTGCACCAATTCTGGTTTTAAGATTCATTACCTTTATTCTCTGCATGCATGAAGAAAACGTTAGAATTGCAGGATGCTCCTACAGCTGTAACAAGTTGGCTTGGACACAAAGTTTGACTTAACTCATCACTCACCTTCTGTACCAAGTAGCGCTGGACGATTAATCGAAAATGTAAATCTGAAGCTGTTATTGATGCATTTTTCCCATGACGATAATTTTAATAATTTATTCATGTTGAAAAGAATTCTACTGCGTGTGCAGGGTCCAAAATGAATACTCCCACGCAGACACGCACACACACAAACACTAGCGTGCACACCAAACACTACCTTCTGTTTACTGATAGCTAGCGTTTAACTCAATTAATTTGCTAGTAAGTGCAGCCTTCCAAAAGAAAGCACAATGAGATTAACGGGCCCTATTTTAACAATCTGAAATGCAAGTATCAAACGGCAAACGCAAGTAGCTTTGTGGGCGAAACTCAGGCGCTGTTGCTATTATATCGGCAGGATGAATGACTCTGGCGCCTGAAACTAAAATAGGATGGGTTGGTCTGAAGTAGCAGGCACGCTTGTTCCATGGCGGATTGCTATTAAAATTGTGGATTTGCTAGGTGCACGCTCTTAATACAGTGGCTTGCATAAGTTTACACACCCATGTTAAGTTGATTAAAAAGAGAAATAAAAGGAAATATTTTGGAAATTTATCTTAACGCCTTAATTCAAAATAATTGGGGAAATACAACCTTTTAAAGGACACTAATTTTCTTTGTGAATGATTAATGTATAGTAAATAAATAAATGTTCCTCCTATAAATACAGGGGCATAAGTATACACACCCCTATGTTAAATTCCCATAGAGGCAGGCATATTTTTATTTTTAAAGACCAGTTATTTCATGGATCCAGGATACTTTGCATCATGACAAAGTTCCCTTGGCCTTTGGAATCAAAATAATAATAAAATAATAACCCCCCATCATCACATACCCTTCAGCGTACATAGAGATTGGCATGGTGTTATTTCAGTTATCTTAACAGCTGGTTTGATTTGCATTGAGAGATGATCTTATGGAACGTTCCCCATGCCTGTCTCTATGTATGGTGAAGGGTATGTGATGATGTTCGGCTATTTTAATTCCAAAGGCCTAGGGGAATTCAACATATGGGTGTTTATATCAATTACCTTATAATCATTTTGTCTATAGTCAAATACCAAAATCCCGTCCCATCACTATTGCCTAAAGCCCACTTGACATATATAATTTATTATGATAAGATCAAAAACACAAATTTTACTACATTTTGTTATCACAGAGGACTGAGAAAAGACAGAACATATTCAAATTTGAAAAGCTAGAACTAGTGAATTTTGGCAGTTTTCCTTCTTTAAAAATAACATAATTTATTATTTAGATTTTTTTTAAGGTAACTATTAAGCTTCTATTTTTATTTCCATGTACTTTTTTTAACCTCTCTCTATTTATCTATACGTATTTCTGTCCTTGTGCTGCTTCAACGCCCGAAATTCCCCTCTGGGGATCATTAATGGCTTATCTTATCTTAACTTATCTTATCGTTGTGGAAGAAAAAGACCTGTGCTACCTGAATAAAAAAGGGAGCAACTACTCCTCAGGATGGTCTCACCTCCCACTCCAGAGTTTCAGGTTTCAAGCTGAAAGCTCCTCGGCAGTAGTTACATTTGAGCTGGACGGTGTTGTTTGTGGTGGAGAGTGGCGTTTGTCCATTGGTGGCTGTTTGAAGAGTAGCGTTCTGTAAAAAAACAACGAGGACTAAATTAAAACTTTCGACGACTAGCAGCTGATGAGTAACAACATCCGGGTCTAATGGCCTTCCATGAGCGTCTTGATATATATCAAAACACAGCTGGTTGTACTTACAGATGTAATTAGCAAAGCTAATTTAAAGATTGACTTGCAAATAAATATATATTTTATACGTGGTTGGCATTATATGAACTGTCATAAACAATGATTCACGAGTCACGATAGTTTCAAGAAAATCTGTTTTGTCGTTAATATGTAAATGTATGCAACATGGTGCTAAGAAACTGATCAGGTCATCAACTCCACTGAGGAAACCTGTGGCATTTTACGTTTGTGTTTTTGAGCTGCTGTTCTCATGACGAGTTAATCTGGGTTTTATTTTCACAACTTCCTATTCATTCCTATCAGGTATAATACCATTTCATGCCCTTACTCATCAGCTCCGCACAACTTCACACTGGAATACAGGGCGCAATGGAAACCCAAACTATGCGAAAGCCTAGTTTGATCCAATTATCTAAAGTGTTAATTGCATGAGATCAGTTGTATGTATGCTAATTTTCAGCAGCGTCCTCCGTGCAGTTGCACGAAACAATACGGTGTTTTCATTCAACAACATCAAAGAATTACTGTGCTAAATCACCCAGAATACATCAGAGGGACAGCGTTCACGAGTGTGACCACTTTATTATGTAGGGTTTTTTTTTTTGTAAAAGGACCCAGATTTGTGTCTGCTGGTTTATAATGACAAGAGTCCCCACCTGGAACTTGGTAACACACTGTGAGCTGCAGAAGTTGAGGATGTTTCCTTCTGGCAGCGTGGCCTGGTACTGCGGTAATGAATTCCTCTTACAGAAGTGACATGTGGGCTCTGTGTCTGCACACACAGACGTTAAACATTAAAACTCACCACGACAATGCATTTATTACACATACTTGTGACTTTATGACTTGTGAGAGTGAATAACTGTTTCTCCTACATGTGCATTCAATGTTTGCCGGGATGAATACTAATCATCAAACCGGTTAACAGGAGCTTTTCTCTGCTGCTTTGTCAAGTCAGTTATCCATCATCAGAATAAACACACCTAAATACATTAAGACAAGGAAATATTTGAATTCCCAACACAAACAGTAGGCTACCGAACTCATACCGTGATAAATGCTAAGTCTTTTTCTGCTACTGCCCACTTTGAGCCTTGACAACATGACTTTGTGTTGCTAAAATCAGCTTAACATAGTATGGGACCTGTGCAACTGTGCAGAACTCTATCAAATTCTGTTCAGAAAAGCTCTGTTTTTGTGTTTTGCCGCCTGGTTACTCACTGATGAAGGAGGTCGACGCCAGCTTGCCCTTGTTCATGCAGTTGACGGAGCAGTAGGAGCCCATGGTGCCGCCGGCTCCGAGGCTGTGCAGCACCTCGCCTGTCTTGATCAACGTTTTGCAAGTCAGGCAGCTCGCAAGTTTACTGTGGACCTGTGACAGAAGGAAAACACCATGTCAAAATAATAACTCACTTTATGTTCTGCAGTGAAAACAATGTTATATTAAATCATTAATAAAGCGAATTGATTAGATAAAAACATTTTGTCAGCTAAAAACAGCACTTTTTTCCAATTAGACTTCTATCAAGCTTTTTAAGTCCTTTTATTCACATTAGAGTCCATGTAAACACATTTACAGACAGCACTGTCATGACAACACATTCAAACATATCGTGAACTATGGTGAAGGGATATTAAGATGCACCTAAGAGAAAGAAAAAGGGATCATTACAAGTTGTGGGAAATCCTGATGGATCGTCTTCTTTGGGTTTTAATGTGATTGTTCTGACTTTAGTTGAGTAAATCTTAATGACATATGAGCATTAGAGGAGTACACAGCGTGAAACTCCCCAGTATGGGATCTAAAGTGATCCCACTGCTTAGCCACAAAAGCACACTGATTATCCTCATTGTCCTGTTATTATCACAGTGACTAGCAGCATCAACATCAGCCCTGGGAATCTATTATTGCATTGCTTGATAAAAACACTATGATCAATATGTGTTGTAAGACCTGGAACCATTCTCACTTTCATTAATTTGTAGAAAATACAACAATGATGATTTAATGAGACCCAAGAGAAGAATAAGGTGATTTTCCTCAAAGTGCAAAACTGCATTTATTGAACTGATTTTAGATCTTAAAAATGATTTAAAACTAAGAGGCATTACCGAATTTAGAATGTGCCTCCTGCAAACATTAGCCATAAGTTAGGATTTTCTATTTAGAAGAACTGTTTGTCAGCCTTGAAGATTTCTGTATTTTTCATAAAAATGTAGACAACAGAGCTTGTCAGATGTAGAAAAGATAACTTATTTAAATGCTCAAATGGATGCAGGCAACTTCTGTCCACCAGCCAAAGATATTTGAACACTTTGTTTCACTTCTTAGCCCAATGAGAAGGTTTGTACTATGGGTGGCACGAAAAAAACATCTAAAATGTTTGGTTCACTTGTCTCGGTTCGGAGCGTGTGTGCGTTGCAAGGTTCAACGCACAACACACTGACAGATATGTTCAAATTTGATTCATTCAATAAATTATTTTTTTGTCTTAAATCCACCAGCCATTGTCATATTATACCAACATTTGCCGCATCCTGAGCCTTTTGGTAAGGTTACTGGGAAAACTCAGCATAGAATAGTTTTATTCTCCCCAAAACAAGTATCCATTTTATTAAAAACTATACAACAAAAAAAGAAGAAAAAAATCACAACGTATTCTGACTTATTCAAAAGACGGAGCTTTAAGAGTTCCTCTCCTTTTCTTTTAAAGGATACAATTATTGTAAGAGCACCGAAGATGGCAGTTTGATGAATGCAAGTTATTTCAATTGATATTCTGTAATATTTAAATCTTTGTGTGCTAAAAAGGAACATAAGTTCCTGTAGATGGCAATACATATTCTCCTTTTTTTGCAAAATAAATGAAAATCTATTTTAGATTTTTAGATTTTATTTGCTCATCTTGTTTATTCGATTGTTGTGATTTAACATAGTAATTTTTAACCTTTTGTCTATTGTATAAATCTCTTCATTGTATTATAACTGTTTATTATTTTAGGATGTTTATTATTTTAGGATGCCTAATAACATCTGGCTAGGGGACTGCCGATGAAAACTAGCCTATCGCTAACTCGGGTGCTCTTACATTTGCTTTGAATGTTGATCAGTGTACATTGTCCCCTTTTCAAATAAACAAATAAATGAAAAGTTTGTTGAAATCCTCAAAGTCTTCCCTCTTGCTGTATCACAACCTCACCTAACTTTCCTCAGAGATGGTCCCAATTATGTGCTTGAAATCAAGTCAAATTCAGTTTGATATATCATATATCAAACTGAATTTGACTTGACTTCAAGGAGGAGGAGGGTGAGTAACAAGGCCATTTTACTGTTTTTTTACATGGTAGTTTCTTGGCTGTGAGGAGGAGGGGTCACCACAGCTACACTAATACAACAGAAACTTCTACAGATCTGAGCAGAGCTGTACATTTAAATGAATACGTTTGAATGAAATAAATGAACCAAATCAAACAGGCTTCCCTCAGGTTTACACATCACACACCTTGGGCCTGCGGTTGGCCCTACAGTACCTGCTTGTACTCCCTGACGCAGTTCTGGCAGCAGAAGCGTTTCTGTTGGCCATCGACCAGCAGGAAGTGGTTGGCCGATGCTCGGCTGGGCAGGTAGTCGCCACATTGCTCGCAGCAGTTCATGATCAACCCGTTGGCCCTGCGGTAAACGTTGAAACATGTGTCGCTGCAGATCTTGTGGGTCACAGTCTTAAAGCTGACCTCGTGCCGGATCTGTAGACAGAGAGAAATGCAGAAGGGGCAGAAAGAGCCTGATTAACTAAACTTCATCAAGCTTTCTTATACATTTCTCCTCAATCGGAGAGCCTCGTCA
Source organism: Etheostoma spectabile (assembly GCF_008692095.1). NCBI lineage: Eukaryota > Metazoa > Chordata > Actinopteri > Perciformes > Percidae > Etheostoma > Etheostoma spectabile. The sequence continues at coordinate 369,183 of NC_045743.1, forward strand.
TTATGTGTCACACTTGGTTTCACTTTATTGTAAAGGAGTTCTAGCTTTGTAGAAACAAACTTTTCAGTAAAACCAACAGTGCTTCCCATTGTGAAAACAGAGGCGTGAACAACACCTCTTGCATGTACATGTACAGTGTGCTAACTAGTCCTTCAAAATTGTCATGGGTGTGCAAAATTAGTCAATGCATGGCTATAATTTGAGCATGAATACAAACAATAACTAAAGGACGTGTCCAACGAGCCATTTCAATTCAAGCCATTGCAATCTGCTAAAATAAAAATAATTTAAATCTAAAGCTATGGGGAATGACAGAAAGAAAAATCATGTTAGTTAAATTTATAAATTTATTTAGGCATGCTGTCCGATTCTGTGTACTTTGCTAATTATTTCAACGAAGCTTGGCAGGGGCATTGCTGTTGCTTTAAAATGCAAATGAACTCAGGGAGACTATAAATAATGCAAATAGTTTTAAGATGTCACAAATGCAGATAGTTTTGGTTGCTAGGTGACGGCAGTGGTAGTTATCCGACAGTGATGCAGGTAACAGAACAACCCCAAAGACTAATACTGAATGCAAGTAAGAAATTAATGGTACGTTCATTTAATTTGGATACTTTGTGCGCTAAAGGACCCAGGACCATTGCCAACTGGATGAATGATATTTTATTTATGTGGCCCATCCCACACAGAACTACATGACACCAATACAAAAGTAATTTCATACACAGCTTCCGGGCAATGATTTCTTCTTTAGGAGGTGGGACGAATTCAATTCAATTTTGACAAAAACTGTTTTTGCACTTGGTGGCCATGGAGACTGCGCTGAAGGCCTTCTGCAGATGGGCCCTACTACGCCATACTGAAATGGACGGATGGAGAAAAGAAAGAAGGCAAGAAAGGAGAGAGAACGAGAGAACCGTAAAAGGCAGACAAGGAACAAGAAAGAGATGAATATTGAATGAAAGTGGCCTGAGGAAGACAATGAAGGAGAGACAGAGGCAATGAAATGGTGGTAAGAGAAACGTTCATTAAGGGATAAGAATGAGATAAAAAAATAAATAAAAAATTAAAGAACAGGGCGAGAAGATGGAAAAATCAAACACTCAAACCAAGGATGTAAATAATAAAGAGAAGTTGAAACCCCAAAATGCTAAGAGTCTACAGCTATGCTAGCCGCTCTGCGTTACATTGATGTTTGTAATGTTCTCTGCACCCTGAGGGAGCCAGAATATCACATATATTATTATTATATAATATATTATTATATTAATACAGACACCTCTAGCTTGTAATTAACCATGATCCTACTTCAGTACAGATGTGAACAGCTGCAGACTTTCACACACTTATCTACATAATACTGTACATGTGGGTTGTTTACCTTGCTTTTTTTACTCATTGCCACTCAATTATTCATTCTATTATCAGGAATCCAGAGGCAAGTGTTGCTTTGGTTGAGAAAAACAGGTAAATGGACAAGGGAGGAGCATGTGTTGCTACTTGTGTAAACAGACTGACCTCAGTGAGTTTGCCGCAAACAGTACATTTTGTTTTGAGGACTGATTTTGGCGGGTTTTGCTTGTTCTCGTATGCACCGAGGCAGCCCGTGCTGCAGAACTCCTGGAAAGACTCGCTAGAGTCGACCTGGGCCACGATGGTGCCCTTCATGTTTGTGATGTCCCTGAAAAACAGTGCACAAATCAATTAACATATACAGGAAATGTGCATCCTTTAGTAAAAGTGATAATAGTTGTCCTTATTTAAATATTGTGTTTAGGACTTGCAAATATATGAGTTGAGTAAATTAAGAATTGGGACAGACAACTCAAAACTGCTGGAAATTCACTTATAAACAAAAATATCTATTTTCCTTAATGGAAATTTAAAAGAGTTGGTTTATTAATACAACCCCACTACTTTAAATGTACTGCACATGCTTCGTTACAATTCTAAATTCAAGCCAATGAAAGCAAGGCAAGACAGCTTTATTTGTATAACACAACTGGGAAATTCAAAGTGCTTCACATAAAACCAATTAAAAATTAAAACAACAAAAGTCACATTGCAGTATAAGAAATTAAACATTAAAGAACAGTTAAAGCAGATGAAATAGCAGATTTTAGGCTGCTAGTATGGGACAGTGTATAAGCCGCTGTCCCACACACGTCATCGGAGCGCAATAACCATTTTGTGGAAACCCAAACTATGTTGACCATTACGGTAATCACTCTATACGAGCAGAACCACGTGTCTTTACCATCTCATCCATACAGCACGGACCCCGCAGGATCAAGGGACTTTGTGCTCTGGTTACCCATAACCAAGAGTGGAAGTACGAATGAAATATCTGTCGTTCAATGTGCAACTTACTTTTTGCACATGGTGCAACTCTTCTTGGGGGCGGGTTTGTGTGAGAAGGCAGAGAGACAGGTGGTGGAGCAGAACAGGTGCGTGGAGCCTTTACGCTGGTATGCCGTCTGGCCTTTCTTCAGGGGCTTTTTACAGTTGGCACAGGTCACCTGGGATAAACAAACAAACAAAAGAACAAACTTAACTGCAGGGCAGTTTACAACAGTAAGTAATTTATGAGTTTACAAGCACTGCAGATTCACTGCAGACACACAAAATGAGAATACACTTTGAGTGTCTGCATTTTGCACACCTGCACAACAGCAAATAGGTGGTGAAAGAAAGAAGTGTTTAAAAGTAAATTAAATTAATTAAAACACTTAAATCTGCTCCAGTGGTGGTTGCAGTGTGCTTGGGAGAATATTTAAATGCACACATGAATTAAAGTTGAGAATATGAAGCAATTAAACAAACAGGAGTGACACACTGTTATTTATATGAAAACATTAAAATACAGATACAAAAGTTGCATGTACAACTGAACCTTTAACTTTGGACTTAAGTTAAAATAACACTTCCAGTTTGTCTATTATGTTAACATTAGATTCGTGGCAGAGGAGGGTCTGGAGAGTCCACACAGCATTCTGGGATGGGAGAAAAATGTGCTATGGTTTATTGGAATTTCTTTAAACCAATCACAATAGTCTTGAACGGCGCCAACCTCCGCATGGAGAAACAGCACCTCTGCAAAAGCGCCCTTGAGAGAACTTGTTTTGGGGGAACGTGTACATTCAAAAGTTGTTTTAGTCATGTAACAGACAACTCAGATTGGACAGATGGTCTAGCTAGCTGTCTGGATTTACCCTGCTGAGACCTGAGGACCAGGTAACCATAGTCCTCAGATTGGACAGATAGTCTAGCTAGCTGTCTGGATTTACCCTGCAGAGACCTGAGGACCAGGTAACCATAGTCCTCAGATTGGACAGATAGTCTAGCTAGCTGTCTGGATTTACCCTGCAGAGATCTGAGGACCAGGTAACCATAGTCCTCAGATTGGACAGATAGTCTAGCTAGCTGTCTGGATTTACCCTGCTGAGACCTAAGGACCAGGTAACCATAGTCCTCAGATTGGACAGATAGTCTAGCTAGCTGTCTGGATTTACCCTGCAGAGACCTGAGGACCAGGTCACCATAGTCTTCCGAAATCCACCAGAGTTTAAAATCCAACACAAAGGAAACGGATATCTGGCTTGAATTAGTAAAATCCAGCAGAATTTCAGTCGGCAACGAGTGGAACATCAAAGATATAGACTATGTTAATGTTTTAATGTTTTAATATTTAATGTTAATGATCACCTTGACTGTCCTGGGCTGTGGCTGAGAGCCTGAGGAGGAAGTAGATGAGGAAGACTGGCCTGGAGGTTTTGGTAGGGAGGTGGCTGGTGATGGAGAGTCGACCCCCGTCTGTTTTTGGTTGCGGGGAACTGAGGCTGACTGGGAGATCCACGAGTCTAGAAGGAAATAAAGAAAGTTTTACTTTAGTCAGCTGTCTCCATACTACAACTTTGTTTTTCCGACTTAATAATAAACTCAGTTAATTCAAATTTATCAGGAGGATTTAGTTTGTCGCATCCGTCCAAATGCTCCTCGTTAACCATTTCCTCATTTTGGAATTGCAGTCTTAAAGTTGTCCTCACTATTCCAAAATATCATAACTATTTGGACCACCCTGTAAACATAGTTTTGTGTACTTAGGGCCTAAGGATGTTAAGCTTGGTTTGGGCTGATCTCTTACTTGCAGGAGAATCTTATTAGCAGAAATTAACAGCAGACTACTACTTGTAATTTCCCAACTAGGGATTAATAAAAATGAAAAAAAAAAGTATAAATACAAATCAATAATAATAATCATATTGTGTGCTGAATGGAAGCGATTCCTCGCATTCAGGTTCCAAAATATGGTTGAAAGTCTTCCCAGAAAAGGAGAAGCGATGAGCTCTTCAAAAATATAGATGTGGGTGTCCACATCTATATTTTATACAACATCAGAAGTCTGGACACGTCTCCCTTCCCTGCAGTCCTTACATGCTAACACTTTAAGATTATTTGTTTAGTATGTTTTTCCTATTTTAAACAACAGATGTTGGTAGAGAGACAGACAGCAAACAGACAGACATTTGGAGGACATGCATATAAAAGGTCCTCGGCTGCTATTGAACCAGGGTCATTGCAGGTATGTGGTATGCTATATACTATTAGGCCATAACAGAGTAAACATCGTGAGTAAAACTGGCAACCAGCATGTAAAAATCACACTTAAAGAGACACTATTATACTCATTGTCTGCATCATATTTGTACTCATGAGGTCTACTAGAAAAGATTTACATTATAAGGTATTCTGTGTAAATACGTCATTCACATTACAAAGTAATCCACCACAAATTTGTGCTTTCAAGCTGTGCTTCACCAGATGATGTTGCATTATATTGCAGCAAAAGCAAAGCTGGTTTAACTTTTTTTTCCAGGATGATCCTGCTTTTCACTGGATGAAGGGGCTATGTTTTTTCAAACAATGTGCAATCTGAACACCTTACACATATAGCTGTTAATCTCTTAACCCAATTAAGGATAGAGCCCAACAGATATAGGATTTTTAAGGCCGATGCCGATAAGAATATTTGGTTATTTAAAAATCCGATATATGGGGCAATATATATTTAAAAACGAATCCAGAAAAGCGTTACAAAACATAAACAGATTTCCCTAACATTAATTAATTATGAGTTCTCAGTAAAATAATGATAATAATTTGTTTTATTGTCACAACAGAACAGTGTAACATCAAAATATAGCGTTAGGGGTTTAAGCAAGCAGGGCTCTATTTGTTCTGCTTCCCCTGCAAGCCTTGCAGTGACCAAAGTCAAATGTGGCACATCAATTTATTTTATTTTATTTTTATTTATCCTTTATTTAACCAGGTAATACCCATTGAGATTAAAAATCTCTTTTGCATCACATCACATCATCATCACATCATCACATACGTACAAAGACACACACATGAAAGCCAAATATGCACTTACAATAAAATCTCAATTAAAACATTGACAATTACTAATTTGGTCACTACCGTAATGTTTTACCTGTGAGAACACATCAAGCTAAATTTCTTCTTGCTGCATAATCATTTTCTTTACCTGCCCTGCTGTGCGTCCCCGTGTCTCCGTTCTGCACCAGCTGGCCCGTGGGGGCTGAGCCCCGCCCGGGGTTGAAGGAGGCTGTTGGTCGACCAGATGGGGTGTCGGGATTCAGGCTGAACGCGTTGCTAATCTGCAGACCATTTTCCTCTGCCTGGCCTTCACCTGCCTAGACAGACAAGTTGCTTAGATGAGCTTCTCTCCTTAGTGACAAAACATTAAAAAACAACATGTATGCTGTGCAGTCTGTGGAATTGAATCCAACCTCATCTATCTAGGAGCTCCCAGTGCAACTTGGATGAATAAAATATTGGAATGAAAAAAATCGTCATTACAAAGATCTCATTATGCACTTTGCCAAGAACAAACATGCTATGTCACAGAGAACACATGCTTTCACCAACGTCTATCAGCAGACAAGAACCAACTTTTCCTGAAACCCAATAGAAGGAGTAACTTAAAACTTTTTTATTTTTTCAAAAATACAGCGAAAGCATAGGGGAATGTAGACTAGATGAAAGAAAATATGGATAAAACGTTCTGCTGATTCTCACCGCTGTGACAACCGCAGCCCCGCTCTGCAGCGACGTCACCGAGGTGATCATCAGGTTCATGTCTTCCAGGACGTCCACTGGATGTGGTGGCGTATTCACTGCGGACACGGTGGCGCTTCCTTTCTGGCTACTGGAGCCCAGTGTTGTGACACTGGCAATCCGGATCTCTGAATCCGGCTCAGTGCTGCTGAGTGCACCTGGCGAGTGGGATTCGGAGGACCCCGCAGGGCCCGCTGGTGAGGAGGAGGACGTTTCTTTCGGCTCAGAGTCATCCTCATCGTCAATGACGATGGGCTCTGCTTCTGCGGTTGGAGGCTTAGGTGGTGCTGCCACCGTGGATGTGCTGGAAGACGCAGGAGAACTGGGGGTCATGTCTGGCGTGGACATGTCTACAGTCGCCACGGCAGCAGCCGGCTCTAGGCAGTCTGTGCTGGGCGTGTCTTGGGAGAGGGTTGTAGCAGAAGGCTGGAGATCCTCCTCCCCTACAAGAACCACATCATCATCATCATTGTCCTCTGCGCAACCCTCATCATTGTCCTCCGTGCCCCCCTCCTTTGCGGCTTCATCGTCTTCTTCCGTTACCATGGAAAATGCCTCCCCAGCCACCTCGGAGGGGGGCGTGGTCTGTTGCTCGGGGGAGGGAGTGGCATCCATGGGCTCCACCCGCTCCCCTGCCTCTTCTGCTATGGCAGGGTTTGGTTCTGATTCCCCGTCCATCGCTAAGGCAACCACCTGGCGATCAACAAACAAAAGCCAGTTAGACAGCGTAAAACCATTCACTGGTGCTGGCTTCACCTAATTATCTCCTGACAGCTGTAGGGGTAACACAGGTATCCCCAGAGGCCAGTTCCCCCCCCCCACATGGACCCCTCACGCCTGGTGAAGACTCATTGCCATTGTCTTTTTCCCCAAGCTTGTCCTAGATGTCCAATAAACTACAACCTATATCCTATAAGACACAGCTTTAACCCTCGTGTTGTCCTCGGGTCAAACGGACCCGTTTCAAAGTGTTTTATATTAGAAATATGGATTTCGTTCAACCAAATAGCCAAAAAAATAACATGGATGATTTCATACAACATTACTTTCATTGAATTTTTTGGGTGTTTTATTTAATCTTATAGCATTTTAATTTTTTGTCTTTAATGGTTTTAAACAGTATCCGGACTAAACTTTAATATATATATATACCCATCTGAGATCCACTCAACATCTTCTGATCTTAATTATTAGTCAAACTAAATCTAATTTCTGCCTTTTTAACAAAAAAACGTAGGTATAATTTGATATAAATGAGGTTTTGTTGACCATGACTGCCAAGAATAAGTGTAAAACCTGTTATTAAACCAGCTCAGGTTTTTAAAAAAGCACCAAGAGCAATTTAAAAAGTGACAAATAAATCAGAAAAAGTGACAAAAACATCAGAAAAGCACAACAAAACATTCATTTTCAATTTTGACCTGGAAGGACAAGTTCATTGTTAACGGGAAGACAACACAAGGGTTAACTGGATGCTCCGCTAACAGTTGGAGCCCAAATGGATGTTGTGGTGATGCTGTGACATTTCTGCTTGTGTTACTTCTAGAGCTACAAAGAATAACAGATTAGTTGTCAACAGTTAAATTAATTGCCCATTATTTTGATAATCCAATTATCAGTTTCCAAGTCCCATGGAAGAGAGGTTCTTGGATTCAGCTTATTGAAATGTAAATATCTGAAAGTAAACTGATTATATTTGAGTTGTGGACAGAACAAGACTTTTGAGGATGTCATCTTTGGCTTTGGCACTGATCGGCATTTTTTTTCTGACATTTTATAGACCAAACAACTAATCGATTATACAAGAGATTAATCAAAAGATTCATTGACAATGAAAATAATTGTTAGTTGCAGCCCGAGTTACATCACTCAGCTCGTTGAGGTCAAGTCAAACTTTTCCTTTTCAAGGTGACTCGCACTGAGAAGAAGGTGTTGGTAAAAGAAACAAGGACGGCACAAGGATCCCTCAATATTCCTTCGACCTGGGTGAGAAGAACTCATCAAATGTGGGTCAAGCAACTCCAGAAAGAGCAGGACTAGTCCCAATTTTCAGACCTCTTCATTTTTGGCTGTACTTGGTGACTAAGCCTAAAGCATTGTACTTCTTTAAATCACGTTTGTATGAACAAGTAGCAGTTTAGTCCTCTCTGGGACATAAATCCTGGAAACATTAACGACTTAGTATTCCTACTACTACATCATTATGGTGGAACCTAAAATTTAATTGAACATGTTTGTGCATTTTTGTTGCAACCACTGTACAGAGCTGACTGAGATCTTGTAAATCAATGCAAAACCATCTCAGCATCACCATCTCTTACGTTGTGTACTGTATACCATGTTTCTTTGTATAGTACGTTGCTGTCTGCATTGTTTTCTTTTCGAGATAAGCGTGTGGTGGCGCTGTTCCATAGCTGCCGCCCGGAGGCTTGCTCCAACCTAAGTCAAATTCCTCGTATGTGTACTTGTATGTCATACCTGGCGAATAAAGTCTGGTTCTGAGAAGACCTTCTGTCTTATCAAAACAATTTTGCTGAGACACTTTCCTAAACTGATTCCAGTATTATATTATTGATGAGGTCGAAGGATGGTGGGTGGCTTGTGCTGCAGAGTCAAGGCTTTCTGATTGAAATTACCACAGGAAAACACTACGAAAAGAAGAAACTGAGGCTAAACAATAGTAGGGGCGATGTCTTCAACAGTAGACTCTGAGGAACCGCTACGTGCTTGCCTAGCAACAGAGGAGACTTTGCTCATCCTCCTCTCCATAATGTCTCATCCGTCTTTTCCTCTTCTCTGCACCTCCTCACCCATCTACCGTGCACTTTACTCCTCTCACCTGCTGTCTTTCACATCCCTCCGTCCGTACCCGTGTGTCACTCGACACAGCTTCTCTCTTGTTGCCCCCGGCAACTAGTGAAGCTACACCTTGGTTGCCATGGTGACGGTAAGGCCCCACCACCACCACCACAGGGACTCCTTGTCTGTGCTCTACATCTGGGTGCTGTTGAGTTGGCTAACACAATATTCAAATGGCTTATATTTAACTCTACGTGATACTGAATGAACGGATGTGTGAAGTGATCAATATAAAACATGCTTTTACAGGTAAATGTTACTAAAGCTGGTCTTCTGGATATCTCTACAGTATCCAAAAGAGAAGAAATACAACAAAATACGTCTTAGGCAGATTTGGTGCCACACTATTAGTTACTATTACCGGTAATTACAATTTAAAGCACTTTTGGGGATGTCTGCACACTCTACGTTGATCCGTTTCTGTCAAAAATTGCCTTTCATGTCGCACAGCAGTGAGGGTGGCTGTAGACCACACATCAAATCACTGCTGACAGCTGCTACACATGTGCGCGTGCGCGTGCACGCACACACACACACGCACACACACACGTATTTCTGTGCAGACGCTGATCATTGCCACTTCACTGGCTTGACATAATTGCGGCGGCCATTTTGGCCATCCAATATAAATCACAGCACCACAGCTACAGTATCTTGAAGGAAACAGGTAGGAAATTAGGTTTTCTTAATATTTTACAACTTTTTCCACTTTTCCCACATTAGCTTCATGACCGGGTTGAGATTTTGCTAAATTTTAGTATGGTCGGAAGTCCATCCTTTACCCAGATGACCTAGACCTCCTCCTGATGGGGCTTACTGAAACATCCCAAGGTTGCAAACTGGAAGACATCTTTCTATGATACCTCACAACTAACAGCTGTGTAAAGCCACATGTAAATGAGATATGCAATTAATTTTCCACCAGATTGCTTGAAGTATAAAAAGCAGTTCCTGTGACATATTTATTTTTTCTCCTTTCAAAAAATAAGGAGTTTATTTGCTACTGGCGGTTGGCATTTCGCCAATAATTTACTTGAAACTTATGTCAAGACAGCTACTTGGCAATTAAAAGGAGATGGACAAAAATACAAATACGTCAAAGACCTCAAACGTATACGAAATTTGCCTCAATAAAAATCTGTCTAAAATGTACAAAACAATACAAATATGACCATAAAAAATCCTAGCTTTTGCTACATAACCATGTCCTATACTCAGTGTTAAGTATTTATATGTTATATACCAAGCACTAGTAAAAAAAAAAAATCCAGCCAACACACATATCCAAAACAGTAAAACTAAATTATTAAATGCACTGATTACGCTGACTGAAAGATATTTAACAAGATATTTGCTCAGCAATGCTACAAACTAGACCGGGCTTACAGCATTGTAGACCTATTATCAGATGTTTCTGCTGCAGGTGAAAAGGTCCAATATGCAACATATTTACTTTAATGAATCCAAAAATGAGCCAAATGACTAATCAGATAAAAAGGAAACACGCCAAGTTGAAATACTATCTTTTCTGACAACAAAGCTAATGCCAGTATTTTCTCCTTTTTGAAAGTTTGTGTTGTTATCAACTGCCCGGTTTGACAGCCGGGCCGGGTTGCCAGATCTACCTGTAGAGACCTAAACCCAGAGTGCTATAGCTTAACGTTAGGGGGTGGTAGTAGCTCCGTCCATAGGGAGTTGGGTTGGGAACCGGAGGGTTACTGGTTCAAGTCCCCGTACGGACCAAAGTATGGTGGTGGTGGACTGGTAGCTGGAGAGGTGCCAGTTCACCTCCTGGGCACTGCCAAGGTGCTCTTGAGCAAGGCACCGAACCCCCAACCGCTCGGGGCGCCTTTCCATGGGCAGCCCCCCCACTCTGACATCTCTCCATTAGTGCATGTAAAGGTCCTGTGTGTAATGTGTGTAATAACAACAGTGAAAAGTGTAGTTTCCCCTTGTGGGATTAATAAAGTATAATATATATATATATATATTATATATATATATATATATATAGTACAGCCATGAAAGCAGCAAACAAATGAACGGGATCAACGGGAGATAGATTCTACCCAACCTAAAAAAACAGCATGTTTCTAACAGTTGCGTGACCAGAGACGTTACAAACCCCGGGTGAATATTGGAGATGTACTTGAAAGACTGAGACAGTTGGGAGTCAAAAAGGACGCCAAGTTGGCTAATTTCCTCCTGAACAGGTAAGCATCACTACAAGGAACCGGCATTTTATAATTTTATAATGACATAGTTGGAGTACAGAAGTTCCTTAACCGACAAAAACGACATATACCGCAGGGTCTTTGAAATAGCAACGGTATCAGTTTCAATATCGTCATTACAAAAATGCAATGCACTGATATGGGAGACAAGGATTAAATATTAAATATAAATTTATTTGATGCCTAAAAATGCTTGCATGGTTGTCATCACGTGACAGTGGGAGGGGAAGGGGGGGGGGGGGGGGGGGGGTCACCAAGTGACCTGGTCTCAAAGAAGAACACAACTTAATTAAAAGGAGATGGACAAAAATACAAATACGTCAAAGACCTCAAATGTATACGAAATTTTCCTCAATAAAAATCTGTCTAAAATGTACAAACAATACAAATATGACCATAAAAAAAACTAGCTTTTGCTACATAACCATTTCCTATACTCAGTGTTGGACTTACTTTAGTTAGTATTAAAAGAGTATCTATATGTTAGATACCAAAAATAATTCTGGCTGAAAGATATTTAAGGATGGCAAGTCGCGCACCAAGTGACCTGGTCTCGAAGAAGAACCCAACTTCTGCAGTTTGGCAGCATTTGGGGCTCCAACCTAACGAGAAGAAGAGGTGTTTCAGTATTATTTGGGATTCTCTTTCTGAAAGCTGTAGCCACAAGCCGTCCGAGCCTTTCGCCATCCTTTTTAATTAGTCACAGTAATACCGTAAACCGCGGTAAAAGAGGGAGGTTTCCCGCTATCACAATTTGGATTCCGCCCATCTACCGTAAGTCTAAGCCGAACACGTGTGTCCGTCAGTTGGGTTACAGAGCTCTGCGTGAGCACTTTTACGACAATGTCAATCTAGCCAGCATCTAACGTTAGCTATCCCGGTGTGCTGTGAAGTAATGTCTGGCGACGTGGGACAAGTGTAAAGCAACGTTGTTGTGGATGCTGCGATCTCAGCCTGGCAACCCCTGTGACCTATCTAACACACTGAAGCTGGAACAGGAAGAACTGCTCATGATGACCATGTGACAGGAAGCACAAGTCAAAACAGCATCACATTACAGATTGATAAATTGTCCTCGACTGTATGGGATTGGATTCCAAAGTAGTGACTGCGTAATCTAACTCAAGCTTATATTTTAGACGATATAACCTAACCCTATGTCTAGAGACCATGTGCGTGGGGTTAACTGGTGTCAAAATATGGACAGAGGGCCCAAAGGCACCCTTCTATATGTGCAACACCACCCAGAAGCCACGCTGAGCTGCAAAGTAAACGCATCACAGTTCTGATATTACACCAACAGAGGGAATCTATGTGCAAAGCAACTCAGTAGTGCTCTGAGGGGGAAAAAATAGCCCAGTCTAGACTCGGTTCAGACTGCAATGCAGCGCTATGAGCCAGCCTGCATTCACGTGGATGCGAGGGAAACGAGGGTCCTGCATTAATGAGCTCTGACATGCAACCTTGCTCCTAACGTCAACACCAGGTGGACAGAGAGAGGTGGGATGGGGGGGGGGGGGGGAGGAGGGGGAGAGACTCCCTCCTTGCAACAAAAAAACCCTCAAGCAGTTAAAATCTGCGCCAGAAAACCCCCGGCCACATCATCACCTCAGGCTACATGTGTGCTCCTCTAACACTGTCAGTTTGCGCAAGTTCATCATTAAATAATTTTTTTCCAGCTGGTCACAAGGTGGAGGCATAGAGCTGTTTGCGCCAGTTCCGCAGAAGACAACCGACTAATACCATATTCAAATAAAAACGACTGAGATTATTATATAAGGCTTATGTCACTGAGAGGTGATGCGTAATGCGCAGCCACCAGAACATCCCCCGAGCCAGCTGATGGGCTACAATACAGCCAATTCCGGTAACCTGGCAGCGGAATGCAAAGTCAACCCCGGCTATTCTGAGCTCCGCACAGTTGATGAGCTCTCATTTGAAATGTTAGAGAATCAGCGCTGAAGGACAGCCTGTACCAAGCTTCCCAGGAGCCGCTGAAGTCCCCCAGGCCGTGCCCTTGGTTATTAACACTGGCTAGGAGCTCAGCTCCATGACCACCCCAGCACCAAATCCGGTCCAGGCACCCGGTTACCGCGGTGACTATCACACGACCCTGATCCGAGCTGCCCTTCTTTTCCCATTCTCTCTCTTTTTTTTTTCCCCCAGCAGTGATATTCAACAAACTACGGGAAGCAGGTCCAAAACTTTAAGCAGAACAAAAACAGAACTACCTGAGCTGCGCAACTCCTCCATAAATACCCCAGGTAGGTAAATGAGGAGGTAGGTTGGCTTCCAAGTTGGGATCCAGAAGAAAACGTGGTTCAGGGTGTTCCGTGCTCCTCTCCCTGCCCTTCCTGGCGCAAACAGCCATTGGATTAGCGGCGGATAGAGGGGAGGAGAGCAGGCACAGACCGACTGCGCCATTGTTAAAAATATCACTAAAATGATCACAACTTGTTCGCATCAAATAGCGCTTGATGCTGAACAAGACACACAGTGTGACTCTGACATATTTCACGACTGGCAGCGTGTGGTTTTAATCCACAAACACCCCTTACCCCCCCCCCCCCCCATCTCATCCAGTTTATTTTTTTCTAGTCGTGCACGTGCCAGTATCACCACAACAGGCCGGGAAACAGAATAAAAAGCCCGATTTTTAGGATACCTGTGACACAGGGGTTTTAATTGGAAAGTTACCCCGCACATAGCCCGACCTGGCGCAATCAGTGGCAAATATCCCCGGCCACCGCCAGGGGCGCCCTGTCGCTCAAATGAACGGTCTTCATCTGTGTCATGCGGTGGTAAACAACGAGGGGCAAAGCTATTCCCACACCGTGTTTACATGAGACCCTTTGGGAGTTACCGGGACCCAAAGCCGGGTATAAACCTAATAATTTCACAACCACATAGAATATGCCCCCCCCCCCCTCCTCTTCCTCCTCCCCCAGCGGAAAACAGCACTGCCTGCCGTCGCCATTAGGGAGCCAACTGAACAATACTGGAGACTAGAGGCGGCAGCAGCCACAGCACACACACATCAGGGGAGAAAATCTGTTAAAATTGACTGTTTATTGTTCACTAAATGTGTCTTTTCGCCCCGGCGTGACTCCTGAGGGAGTCCCTGGACACCGGCTTAACGGCACGCGCAAGTTCCCAAAACTTTGACTAATTAGGCGTAAAACTGTAATATAAAAAACGTGTGTGAAATTCGCTTACCGGAGTAGAGCTCGAAACGGTGTAGCGCCACTTTTGTGCCTTGACATTAATCCTGGGGCGCGCATGCGCAGAACGTAGAACTTTCCACTTTCCGTCCAAAGATCGTGTATTAAGAAGATGACTCACTACGTGCGAGTGGCGGTTCACTTGACGTACCACGCCGGTTGGTTGCGTTATGAGAAGCGTTACCTTTATGCTTAGTATTGATAAGACAAATTGAAATTGATTGGTCTTGCTATATTATATACACACGTCTGAGTATGTTTTGGATAATTATTGGTTAACTATTGATCAGCTAAGTATAACTATATGATCTCAACCGTTCTCTTAATACATCCTTGAGCTCAACTGACCTTTTTGTGCACGGCAGCCATTTTGAACATTTAGATGGGAACAGTTTTCTTTTAATCTAGCAGGGAAAGTTTGTTATCTAGGTTTCTAAACTAGGCTACTTACTAACTATAATAAACAGTAGGCCAAGATAACCACTTTATTAGATTATTAGATTATACTTTATTCATCCCTGAGGGGTTCCTCGATAAATCTTTAAGAGTTGGCAAGATGATTCGAGGAGAAAACGGAGGGGTATCTATTTCTGTTAGCTAAAGTTAAGCTAGGCTGTATTTTCAGACTGACTCTTGTTTTTATTGTGGGCCATTTATATTTCGGACTCTAGAAATAGTTTTAAGAAAGCATGAAAAATCCCTCCGTGGTTGTGCTGATCACAGCTGCCAGCATGCAACCAGAGAGAGAGAGTAAAAGTTGACATTTTATGGCAAAAAAATAAATGAGGAACTAGACTACTGCAGTAATGGGCCATAGCTATGCATGTAGGCCTTTATGTTATGTAAAATGATAAACCCTTTTATATGCCGTGCTCCCATGAGATTAGATATATTTTGTGCTTGTCGTGAATGTGATGTGGCTATAGCCGACGCATGTTTGGGTAGACTTAGACTAAGACTTAGACGTAGACTGAGACTGAGACTGAGACTGAGACGTAGACGTAGACGTAGACTGAGACTGAGACTGAGACGTAGACGTAGACGTAGACTTAGACTTAGACTTAGACGTAGACTTAGACGTAGACGTAGACGTAGACGTAGACTTAGACGTGGACTGAGACTTAGACGTAGACGTAGACGTAGACGTAGACGTAGACTGAGACTTAGACTTAGACTTAGACGTAGACTGAGACTTAGACTTAGACGTAGACTGAGACTAGACGTAGACGTAGACGTAGACGTAGACGTAGACTGAGACTTAGACTTAGACGTAGACTGAGACTTAGACGTAGACGTAGACGTAGACGTAGACGTAGACTGAGACTTAGACTTAGACGTAGACTGAGACTTAAACGTAGACGTAGACGTAGACGTAGACGTAGACTGAGACGTAGACGTAGACGTAGACGTAGACTGAGACGTAGACTTAGACTTAGACGTAGACTTAGACGTAGACGTAGACGTAGACTGAGACTTAGACGTAGACGTAGACGTAGACTAGAGACGTAGACTAGACTTAGAGGACGTAGAACGTAGACTGCAGACGTAGACTTAGACGTAGACGTAGACTTAGACGTGATATAGACTGAGACTTAGACGTAGACTAGACTAGACGTAGACGTAGACTTAGACGTAGACTGAGACTATAGACTTAGACGTAGACTTAGACGTACGACTTAGACGTAGACTAGACTTAGACTGAGACGTAGACGTTAGACGTAGATACTTAGACGTAGACGTAGACTTAGACTACTAGACGTAGACGTAGACGTAGACAGTTAGACTTAGACTTAGACGTAGACTTAGACGTAGACTTAGACGTAGAACTGAGACTTAGACGCAGACTTAGACGTAGACTTAGACGTAGAGGACTGATAGACTTAGACGAGACTTGACTACGTAGACTTAGACGTAGACTTAGACTAGAATAGACTTAGACGTAGACGTAGACGTAGACTTAGACTGAGACTTAGACGTAGACGTAGACTTAGACGTAGACTGAGACTTAGACGTAGACTTAGACGTAGACTTAGACGTAGACGTAGACTTAGACTGAGACTTAGACGTAGACGTAGACGTAGACGTAGACTTAGACGTAGACTGAGACTTAGACGCAGACTTAGACTTAGACGTAGACTTAGACTTAGACTGAGACTTAGACGTAGACGTAGACTTAGACGTAGACTGAGACTTAGACGTAGACTTAGACGTAGACGTAGACTTAGACTGTAGACTTAGACGTAGACTGAGACTTAGACTTAGACTTAGACGTAGATTGAGACTTAGACGTAGACTTAGACGTAGACTTAGACTTAGACTTAGACGTAGACTTAGACGTAGACTGAGACTTAGACGTAGACTTAGACGTAGACTGAGACTTAG
The DNA here is from genome assembly GCF_008692095.1 of Etheostoma spectabile. NCBI lineage: Eukaryota > Metazoa > Chordata > Actinopteri > Perciformes > Percidae > Etheostoma > Etheostoma spectabile. Next base: position 386,023 of record NC_045743.1, read on the forward strand.
ACTTAGACTTAGACGTAGACTTCGCTTTATTGATCTTTTTGGGACGACTCCCGCGAGAAATGACATCCAGCGAAGTGTTTAGCGAGGAAAAAAAGACTAAAAACTAGACTAAAATAAAGACAATATAAAGACAACAAATTAGCAAATAAGTAATAACAACAATAGATACTAGTTGTCAAATATACAAAGAAAAGACCTAGAACTTATTATTAAAGTGTACAGTGTTGATCCAGTGTTAAAGTGTTAAAGTGATAATGATAAGTGTTAAAGTGTTAAGTGAAAGTGTTAAAGTGATAAAGTGTTAAAGTGATAAAGTGATAAAGTGTTAAAGTGATAAAGTGATAAAGATGATGATAAAGTGATAAAGTGATAAAGTGATAAAGTGATAAAGTGATAAAGTGATAAAGTGTTAAAGTGATAAGTGATAAAGTGATAAAGTGTTTAAAGTGATAAAGTGATAAAGTGATAAAGTGATAAAGTGTTAAAGTGATAAAGTGATAAAGTGTTTAAGTGATAAAGTGTAGTGATAAAGTGATAAAGTGATAAAGTGATAAAGTGTTAAGTGAAATGAAAGTGATAAAGTGATTAAAGTGTTAAGTGTATGTAAAGTGATAAAGTGATAGTGATAAAGTGATAAAGTGTTAAAGTGTAAAGTGATAAAGTGATAAAGTGATAAAGTGAAAAAGTGTTAAAGTGAAAAGTGAAAAAGTGATAAAGTGATAAAGTAGTTAAAGTGTTAAAGTGATAAAGTGTTAAAGTGTTTAAAGTGATAAAGTGATAAAGTGATAAAGTGATAAAGTGTTAAAGTGATAAAGTGTAAAGTGTTAGTGATAAAGTGTTAAAGTTATAAAGTGATAAAGTGTTAAAGTGATAAAGTGATAAAGTGTAAAGTGATAAAGTTAGATAAAGTATAGGATAAAGTGTTAAAGTGTTAAAGTGATAAAGTGTAAAGTGTTAAAGTGATAAAGTGATAAAGTGATAAAGTGATAAAGTGTTAAAGTGTTAAAGTGATAAAGTGATGATAAGTGATAAAGTGTTAAAGTGATAAAGTAATAAAGTGATAAAGTGTTAAAGTGATAAAGTGATAAAGTGATAAAGTGATAAAGTGTTAAAGTGATAAAGTGATAAAGTGTTAAAGTGATAAAGTGATAAAGTGTTAAAGTGATAAAGTGATAAAGTGATAAAGTGATAAAGTGTTAGTGATAAAGTGTTAAAGTGTTAAAGTGTTAAAGTGATAAAGTGTTAAAGTGTTAGTGATAAAGTGTTAAAGTGATAAAGTGATAAAGTGTTAAAGTGATAAAGTGTTAAAGTGTTAGTGATAAAGTGTTAAAGTGATAAAGTGTTAAAGTGATAAAGTGATAAAGTGTTAAAGTGATAAAGTGTTAAAGTGTTAAAGTGTTAAAGTGATAAAGTGATAAAGTGATAAAGTCAACAATTTCATTATGTTCTTTTTCTACACTTTTCCCGTCATTTTTGTCAATTTGATTCCAATTTTTTTTGTCACTTTTTGGGCATTTTTTAAAGTTACGTTTTTAGTCAATTTTTCAACATTTTTTTTGCCGTTTTTTTTTCAATGTTTTTTTTGTGGTCATTTTTTCAATGATTTTTTTGTCATTTTTTCAATGATTTTTTTGTCATTTTTTCAGCATTTAAAAAAAGAATGTTTTAGTTGATTTCTTTTCCTGTGTTTTTGTATTTTTTCCCCCGACATTTGACACTTTTTTTAACGTTCTTGTGTCACAGTTCTGATATAGAAAGTCTTTGTAAATGGGTCAAATTGACCCGAGGACAACAGGAGGGTAAAGTGTGCTGCAGTGACTCAGCTTTTGTGATGCATTTTCCAAATGTTAAAATTTTTAAATGTTAAAATCAAATGCCAGATTTTTTTTTATTTTGTTTTTATTGATTAACATTTTTTTTTTTTTTTACTATTTTATCAGATCACACAAAACAGACAGCTTGAAACATGACCATGAAATACTGAAATTAGCAATTCTACAAAATACATACATTTACTTTGGGTACTTAAAGTGTATTTTATTGCTGTTACTTTTATGCTTTTATGTAAAGTAATCCTGTAGTGTTTGGTAATTTCTCTATTGTGCAACAGTAAGTCGCTTGGTTATGACACAATTGTTAGCCTATTTTTAGAAAAACGTCTGCTGTAACGTGAGATACAAGGTAATGGAGTCTTTTGGATTAGATTAGATTAGATGATACTTTCTTCATCCCACAGCGGGGAAATTCCTTTGTCACAGCAGCAATTCTCTACAATGAAAGCAACAACAAACAAGCAAGAAAAAACAGGCAAACAATAGACAATGTGCAGAAAGGTAGACTGAAGTAAAGTCAAGTAAGGTACGGTAAAGTAAAAGTGGCGTCACATGAGGTATTGTAACGTAAAGTGCAGTTGCCATAGTACAAGAAAACAACATCGCAGTGTTGTGACGCTAAAATTAAATTGAGTATTTAACTAAAGTGATACATAACCATAATATCAGTTATATTCACCTGTGACCATAAATAATATTGAAAAAGTAAGTACTTGTAATGGAAAAATAAAAATACAGATAAAGTTATACAGAGTGTGTGGATTCAATGAAAAACAGGAACAGGAACTACAACCATTATCAGGTAGTGCAGGTGTTGGAGAGTCAGACAGCGGCCGGGATGAACGACCTTTGTACATTGTTGTGATTCTTTAGAAATAAACAACGGACAAACAGAGTCTTTAAACGCTTCAGATGTAAAGGTATTCACTGTCAAAGTGACGTCAAAATGAATGGCGGTCAATGGAACGCCAACGGCAGGTGAGTGCTAGGTAGCATCAAAATGGCGCCGTAGTAGCCACGCTCTGTGGAGGCAGGCTTACCCCCTTGCCAAAAACACTGGTCCGGTCCTTTAAGTCTTCTTGAATACATGCATGTGTAGTCTATCAGTTTATTGTAATCTGAAGTAGAGGCAGAGTGAGACCTCACTCAGTTATTATGCTCTCTGACGGCATCCATTCGTATTTCTTAGTTGTTTTTTCGTCGCGCAGGCGCGCGAGCAGCAATCAGGGGGTTTGCACGGTTAGCAGTGTAATTGCTCCATTGAGCTGATTGAACCTTATCGATACATATCAGGTCTCCCGGGTGAACTGACTCCAGATCAGCTGGCGAATGAAATAAGCGACTTTGATAGTGAAAGGCTTTTAAAACAAGCTACACTGAAGTACACAGCTCGGGTCCAATCAGGAGGCAGGATCCGGGTTGAGAGAGTTCACGTTCTGCCGGTGCAACATCGGGTTTCCTCACGTAATTTCATGCGAACGTGCAAGGAAATCCCAAACAGCCCAGTAAACAACTATCACACCCATAATAGTGTGAGAAAAGCCACATACAGGTCCCAGTATGATAAGAGGACGTCAGAATGAAATGGCCTACTTGCAAGATCAAGGGATCAGATCATAACCCGAGCCAACAGACCAATGAACTGTCATTAGAAAAACTATGATGGGCTATAGGCCTGATCTGGGGATTTTTGTTACAGGGAGGCAAAAGTCGAATGAAGTCATGGTCACGTTTTTTAATATGGCGGATCAGGTGCGTTCAAGTCAGTGACCAACATCACTGAAACGTGCAGATCGGATTCCCTTCAGGGTTTATTTCTATCTGGACACCACACACGTATTTCCAAACGCATCAGGTTACACGATTATTTCTAAAACAGTCCGATAAAGCGAACTGTCGGGTTGCCAGATCTTCTGCAAGATGTCGGAAATTTCCATTTCGGAGACTTCCACATCAGCCCTCGTTTTTTACAGTCTATGGTTCAGGGACACGCAAATTCTGCAGAAACATATTAAAACTGCGAGCGTGGATCCAGATGCAGACTGATCCTTTACATAACCACCAGTAGGCTATACCCGAGCCCTTATGAAACTACTGTGTGTGTGTGTGTGTGTGTGTGTGTGTGTGTGTGTGTGTGTGTGTGTGTGTGTGTGTGTGTGTGTGTGTGTGTGTGTGAGGTGTTTACTGACTTCAATATGTTTCCATTCCAGGGTCGTGATGTGTAAAACAGTCAATAGGCTGTTAAATTTCAATCATAATGGCAGCCTCTTTATTGTACCTTTATACATTTATTCCCAATGTAGGCTATGTGACATGTGGTTTTTGATATTGCGTAGGCTATATTTTGAAATTGCACTTCATTGATAATCGTTATTGTTTTTTATTTTCACAATTTTCTACTTTGTACTGCAACTGCTGCACAGTAACTTTAAAAATTCTTGTCTCATAATAAATAGGCTACTACACTTTTGCAGTGGGGGAAAGTAACTAAGTACATTTAATCACCTTCTCGATTTTACTTAAAAGGGTATTCCAGCGATTTAGTGGAGCACTTTCATAAAGCTGGGGTACTCATGTTGTGAGCTCAAAATCGCAGTAGGAGAGATGGAGGTATTTTCACTTTTGGGTCCCAGTGTGGGTGAAGATCCCAAAAGACTGGATCATACATTTCCAATAATTCCACGCAATAATGTATTTTTGTTAGAGGCTGGTAAATTCTCATGTCTTTCGTAAGAATAGGCTTTCAAATAAAATACAATATTTAGTCTCCAAAATCTTTACAATGTGGAGTGTCCCTTTATTAGTTTGCATACACCATATGATCTGTTAATACATAATGCATTGTTATGGATTAAACATGAAATTAGCTGCACCCTAACCAGCTATCATTAATGCTGCATACATGTTAACGCATCTATAATAGTGACCAATAATCTCAATATGTACAGATTCAACACTGACAGGTGCCTTTCTGCTTGCATAACGATTCATTTGGTTTTTGCGGCATGTTTGCCTGTGTTCAGATGTCGTCTGTTTTCAGTTTTCTGAGGAGATGACATGTGTACAAAAGCCTCTTGAGGGTTTTTATGACCTCAACCACAGTTTGTATTCTTCTTCTTTTTTTTTTTCAGTAGCAGTCTAGTGTGCAACTAAACTAGTTGACAAAACAAATCTCCATTTAGGAAGTTCTATCGTTTCTATCGTATCCCAGTTGTCATGGAATTGCAGATGTTAAAATATGAAATTTGAATCACTTTGAGGACTTCTCCTCCATGTTGATTTTGAAAGCCTTGCTTCATTCTCGACCCTCAAAACAACAGTTAAATAACTAACTATCACTGCAAGGTCCGTTAAGTAACTGATCCAACGCAATGCAGCGATCAAGTGATACAACAAAAGCACCAGAACAGCCACTGAATGCATTTATAAGATTGTTTTGACATAACAAAACACTGAAAATGATGAGTTGAGTGTAGAAGGGGCGGCAGTCTTGAACCCATACTACTGTAAGGCAACATGACGTCTTTTACAACATGGTGTGTAGTGGATTAAGGTTAAGATATGTTTATTATCTCCCATGGGAATGAAATAGATTTTGGGTTAATGGACTTGTTGCATCAAAACCAAACATCACAATAATACATGTTAAATAAGAAACATTAGCTTCAGATAAAACAACTGTGCAAATTAGCCACAAAGCTATTCACTCTGTTAAGAACAATGGCAAACATCTCAACACACACACACACACACACACACCTTGGATGGATTACTGAACGAGCCTAGCAGGCCCCGGCCCGGGGGGGTCAGGGGCTCTGACACAAATCTTGCTGAATAAAAAGAAAACCAAATCACAAAGAGATACTAAATGACCACAAACATACAAGAAAATGACTGCAAATGATGCAAAATGACTACAACGAGACACAATTCAATGATGCAAAATTACCACAGACACCCAAAAATAGACAGACACGCAAAGAGATGAAGAAAAAAAAGACGCAAAATGGCTAAAAATAGACTTTTTGAGTTTGGGTTTTAACATAGATAGGATGGGGAGTCTTACAGTCCATGTCTGTGTCCAGGGGCATCTTGTCTCATGACACATCCGTGCATTTAGTACATCAATTACACACTTTATGCATCAGATCAGAGGGCCTCCCGACCGTCTGTCTGTCTGTCCTCCATCCATTCGATGTCATTCATCAGTTTAACGAACGGAGGACGTGATCGAGAGTTTCCCAAGATTAATCAAAAGAAAAAAAGGTTAGTGGATCAATAGTAGTAGAGTACTGCAGTTACCAATGTCCTGTCTCAAACTCTAGACTGGACTGATGTCTGGACTCTTCAGCTCACTGGCGTTGGTTCACGTAGTGCTCACTAAAATACTGTCGGGATTAAAACAAAAGCTGAAATATATACATTAAATAAAGGATTTGGGAAAATGAAATGAAATATTAACAATCGTCAAAAATCGTCCGGATAGGTAAAGAGGATAATAAAATAATGACGGGCAGGGATAACGATGCATGTTCTCATTTATGTTGGATTTCTTTTTTTTATATCTGATGTGCCAAGCTGTTTTTATTGTTATTGTGAAATAATTAGGACTTGGCTGTAAAAGTTGTTGTGACAGCTTTTACCAGGATCACAGAAGGTTTACTTGTGATCAAGAGATAAGTTCATGGTCAAGAAAACAAAAATAGTAAAAAGTAAGAATTAAATAAGAATGAAAAGACACATTTTCTGTCTTTCTGTAAAGTTGGGACTACACCTAAATTCCATGATTTTTCAACTTTTGTACATTCCTGCACAAAGCGGTTCAACTCATTTTAAAAGCAGATATAATCGAACCATTTCATCCTTTTCATTGCAAATCTTTTTTTTTATTTTATCTATGTTTCCTTACTATTGCAGTGCTTGTTTTATATCTTTTATTTTCTTTTACCATGTTTAAAGTGATGCACCTGTTATGGTATGTTGTGACATCCATCTGTGATGATGAACACTGTCCTCTGTTAGAGGCACACTTCTTTTTCTACATGTTTTGAGCACATGGATTAAAAGATTTCCCACATGAAAAAAGAATACAGGCAGAGAAACCAGCGTGGAAATATATACATGTACACATTTTTATTGAGGACAAAGTCCCAGCCTCAGGGTAATGCAGTGGCTGGCAGCAGCAGTTTATACAAATAACATTGAGACACATACCATAGGTACACGTCTACCTGCAGGGACATTCAGAGCCAAATATTTGTATAAGTAAAAGGTGAGTATTCTGGAGGCGAGATAGAAAAATCTTTAGGGGGGGGGCGGGGAGGGGATATGGTCTCTTCTTCTTCATACGTCATAAACCAGCTTGTTCACAAGGACCATACCACTGTTTTACAAGCTTTGTCTCAACTACAAACCCTACATGTTGTTCCTTACTACTGACGACTTTTGAACGAATGCTTAGAAGTTCCAGATTTCTTTATCAATTTTTCTAATGATGTTTCCCGAAATTTACATCTTCCCACATCTGAGATACAGCTCTAACGCCACTCTTGACATCAAGGCAAACCTCATGTGCATACTGTCGTCCATTAGCACGATGGACAATGTACCATTACGTCCCGTGTTTCCTAATTCCTTCCTATTTCTATTCATTTCCACGCATTGGTAAAATCAATTACCAGAACATTACGTTCAATAATGGAGCTTAAAGTTCTTATTGTTGTGGTATAATAGTTGCTTTTGTTTAGGCATTGTTATGGAGGCAGCCTAAACAGTTTAAAGTCCAGATTGATTTGAAAAGTCTGCTATGACAATAAAAAAACTGAATGGCGGATGTAATGCTCACTGTGATGGTGTGTACATCTCACACAAGTTCCAAGAGTCTGTGGTTGATTTTTGTCCCATTTGGCAAAACCTGGAAAAAGAATTGCTGCCTGGAAAGTAGGAAAAATACATAAAAATCTATGAAACACATCAGAGTGATTTGCAAAATAATTAGTTGTAATTGTAAAATATGTAAAAAAAAAAAGGGCTAAAACATGCACTGGAGTCATCTTTGTGTTTTCAATCCACAGTCCTCACAAATGCAAGAGCAGTTTCACATCTTTGTTGTTTAAACTCTAACACTGCCATCCCTAATATTCCCATAGTTTCCAATCACACTGACTGATTCAGATCACAACCCCAGTGGTCACTTAACTACAGCGCTACCTAGATCCTGCTGGTCTCCAAAAACTTACACCAAAATAAATCACCTTTCCCACTTTCTGATCCCTCGGTCTGTGACGAGACATATAGGATTAAAGATGAAAATTGTATTTGCAATGGTAATGAATAAAAACATTTCTAAAAAACAAGTCCCTTCTGATGTCGCCCTGGCTGCATGACTGAAGTTCCCGTGCCACTTAACATGCATGCATGCCACGTTACGGAGTGTCAGTATGATGGAAGGTATGGTTTGGTTAGATTTTTAGGGCATCCATAAAGCTGTTAAAACTAAATTGAGCTCAAACATCAATAGTTAAGACACAAGCAGCTCCACAGAAAAATGGCAGAAAAGAATATGCTCAGAAAGTGACGTAAAAACAGGAGGCAGTAAAGAAAGACAAAGCTTTCTTAAAGGGAGGGTTGAGAGAGTTGAACTTAAGCCAGCGGGGTGAACATGCTGTTGATTATTCTACGATAATCTGAATAGGCTTTTGCACTGTAATGTAAACAAACAAACACCTTTTCTTTATCTGCATTGCCTTTTCATGCAAGGCTACGACCTCATTAAGCTCGTTCATCAAACATTTTGTATGTTCTCCCCAATCACAAAACAGATTTAGATGTGTCCTGTTGAGCTGTTGGTCATAATCTTAACGGAGAAAAAAGGAAAACTGGGGGTGGTTTAGTAGCTTACTGGGATGAGCATGTACCATCATGGCATCATGAGTCCTTACCCTAGTGGTCCAGGATCAAGTCCAGCCAATGGCCCTTTGCTTCAGGTCTTCCCCTTCTTCTCTCCTTTTCTAAAAAATAACTTCTTTAAAAAAAAACTTTATTTCTCCTTCACTTTTAATTTTGACAACAAAAAAACAGTCCATGAAAACTGTGGATATTGAGGCAGCATGAAGAGGCCTCATCCATTTAGAGTTCGACAGAAACGGCAGTTCATTCAACACTGCGGACAGACGATGGAGAAACATTTCGACAGAATTGTTTGAAGACCTGTTGCTGTCCTGAGTTGAGTCGAGTTAAAATCAAGGCAAAAGATTGTCAGAGAGTGAGGAGAAGCGTTGATTCAGTTTTGATTGGCAGCCGGGATCGACAGGCTCGGTAGTATCTGTGCAAAAAAAAAGTCTGAATTCGGCAGCCATCAATAACAAGCTTTTCAATTTAAAAACCCCTAACCTTTTTTTTTTAGCAAGGCGGTTGATCTAAGGTTTTAGCCCTTAAAACATCAGCGCTTTTTACTGTATACACTAAATAACTTAACCCACTCCAAAAAAGAAACAAAAACAATATCAGTCATCAGATGACTTTAAAACCGAATATGTGCAGTCCAGAAAATATAAACAGCAACTCAGTGCAAGCAATTCATTAAAATGAGCAACATCACCCTCATTCTGGTGTATTAACTCGTGAAGACAGGTTGTAAACAAGACACTGGGCCAGCAGAGGGGGGTGTGTATGTCTGTATGTCAGCAAACTGGTTGCCGATTTTGTGAAACAGAAAGATGTTACAATCTAGGTTGGCAAGCAAATATGACAAATAATTTAAACCTCAGGAGCCGAGCCAGATTTAACATCCAAAACACATCATAGAGTTCACAGGTTTTGACTGACACCATGACAAGAATAAAATTCTCTGGTGCACAGGTTAATACACTGAAATAGGTGATAAAAGAACAAGAGCATTAGCTTGGTCCAAGAAAAATGCTAAACATAGAAATAAAAGTGATGGAAAATCCACTCTGTGTTCTTTGAATGCACCCAAAAACCTTGTCAAACTACACACACGTACAACCTAGCTAGGTCTACAGACGACACACACGCGTCTATCATGTCCACGCTGACAGAAGGTGGAACTTGGAGAAAGGCACAACCCAGGAGGGTTTCAGTTTTGGAAGTTACTCCAGAGAAAGAGGAGGGAGTTTTCTGACTGACTCCTTACACCTGGAAGCTGCGTAGTGATGGTTTAACCGGCGAATGTGGTAACGGGCTGCTCGAGGTTTAATCAACGAGGTCCAGATCCTTCGATTTGCGCTCCACATGTACGTCGAAGCAGAGCAGTAGTGTGGACAGGACTCGGATGTCATCCATTTGAGAATTTGCACTGACGTCAGAGGAAGCCAGCTTTTAATTTCACTTCCCGGTGACGAGGACCCATCAAGCTCTTCCTCTCTTAGAAGACAATGAGTTCGGCAGATCGTTTCATCTGCTGATCGGTATGTGTATGTGTGTGGGGGTTTGTTTTTTGTGTGTTTTGCCGTGTTGGCCAGGCTTGGCATGACCTTTGACGTGATCATTGCAGCTGGACTCTGTATGCGCAGATTAGGAGCTTGACCTGAGGACAAATGAACAAAAAGAACCAATTAGCACACTGTCAAAGGATTCACAACTGCTTCATTACAATAATAGTAGACCTTATTAGCCTCTTTTACCGACTGAGGCAACAAAATGGGAAATCTGTTTTTGAAGATTTTACATTGGCAGGACCCAAAAAATGTTTTTGTCTTGTGTTACATTTTCTACTGGGAATCAACTGGAGAGCTAAATAGTGAAGCTGGTTATATTCTTCATTGTAAACAAATCCCATGAAAAGACCAAAACCAAGATTAAAATGATCCCGCAAACAAGTATTGTGTGGGTATGTAAAGCCTGGTGTATCCCATTCCTCTGTGCCACAGAACTCCATTGTTGTCCAAAACCTATGAAAAAAACATTATGGTGACACATACGTGATGAGGTCTTAGGACTGGGTGACATGTTCCTTTAAATTATTACCATCACACACTGTTTATTTTGAGTCAATCCCACATGCACATGCTGTACACCGTTCTGCTGCTGGAAATACTCATTGTGTACAAGTCCTCATCATCATCATCATCATCATCATCATCATCATCCTCATCATCAGCTAAAAAACACAGCATCAAGCTAAATTCTAAAAAAACTTTTTTTCCTCTTTTTAAAGATGGATGTCTTCTAGGTGCCAAAGACAGAATAGAGATGTTGGAAAACAGCGAGTGACGGACTAACACAATGCTGTTTTTGGTCTTTTTATGGGATTTTTTGAAAGAAAGAAACGAAATTAAACCAGCTACATGCTTTAACATCATGCCATCATCACTGAACGGTTTAAGCCCACATAGGCTTTGAGTACAGTTCATTCCAGACTGGAACAATGACGTTTCCTCAGCAGTTTCTCTTTCAGGACATCTCTTATCACTGGAAGGTTGCTGTAAAACTGACACCTGAACAATGTCTGAGACGCAGCATGAACTCAGAGGGCATACACATGTTTGTGGTAGCTATGTAACGTTCAAAGTGATGCTCCAGCCAAACACTGATGAAACTAGTTTGAGACTCTAAAAACCTGCAGGGTTGAAAGTTTGCAGGGTGCTGTGTTGGCGTTCTGCTACAGGTACAGTTAAAGAAGATGAAATTAAATCCAGAAAGTCTTCTTTGAGTAATCCACCGTTCATAATACTGTGAAACAGGATTATACAATTCCGTAAAGTTACCACAGCAGAAAAAATAAATCCTCTCTCCACAATGGCAAGATAACAACAGTAAAAAGTATATGTTACAAAGTGAATGGAACAAATCTACCAGGAAATGAACGCACTTTTCTGGCCAATGCGCTGTATTCTTGAATTGCATAGTGTTTTGCAAAATGCAGCAGTCTTATTGAAGTGAAAGAGGAGGCTGTTTTTTATTGACAAAGCGCTATTGTCAGTCTTAACAGGGCCTTTATGAAGATGTTGCTTGTAGCTTGGATTGATGTCACATTGATGTTACATTTCAAAGAGAAAACTGAAAAAAAAACATCAAACCCACTTAAATACATCACAGTACACACAGTGTTTTTACTAAATCGGCTACACATACAGCTTCTTTCTCCGTCGTCAGTTCCTCTACAGGCACGTCTTCTGGCCTCTCTATGATCAAGAGTGGTACTCTGTCGTAGCTATCTCATTTGGACAGTTGTCAAAGGACACTGGGTACATTAATATCTTGACATTACTATTACCACACACCTGTTGGCTAATGGATTATTCATTCTTTCTTTAAAAAGGGCTAAACGCTATAATGCTCAATCCCGAAAACCACCTTTAGTCTGCATGATGGCCTGACTGGCAGCAGAGGCTTTCATGTTTAAAACGGTCTGTTATATTACTGCACTTGTGTCACCTTGGCTGTTGGGGCCTCTGCCAGACGTATGAAGAGTCTGTTGATGCCTGGAACCGGGCTGAAGGAGTAGATGAAGTGACTATCCTGAATGTTTGAAGAAAAAAAATGAAAAACAAATGAGGAAAAATAAGCAAAAACTTATAGTAACTCTGACGTACATGCACACACAGTTTCCTGCAGTGTTGTAGACAAGACCACATCACGAGCAAGACCAGAGTGTGTTGAGACCACACTGCACGACACACTTACGGTAAAATGTGGAACAAAACAGAACGTATCAAACAATTATTCAATGCTGAAGTCTTCACTTTTCTTAAAAATAATAGTTACAGTTTTTATTATATTATCTTTTTTCTGTTGTTTTTGAACTAACAAGCCTTATATATCTGTCTCCGTCAGCCGTGCATTGTTTTGTTGTGGACGTGGTTTTGCATGTGAACTCTTTATGGTTCAGGCGGCCACATTTTATTGCCAAAGATTTGGCTGACATCCCCTCCCAGGCAGCCATAGCCTGCTCTCTTTTCTCACGTGTTCCTTTCTCGGAGTGCGTGTGAAAGGGGTTCTGGGATGGGTGACACATTACAATGAATCAAGGTATTTGTTGCATATAAAGCGGGGAGTTTTAAATCCAATCCCGGTAAAGATATTAAAAAAACAGACAAGGCACAGGTAAGTTAGTGATTTCTCCGCAGTTGGGGTCTTGAAATAAAATTCCAAGTCCTCTTCGTCAGAGAACGAGATAAGAATGAGTAAAAATACAGACGATTCGGAGACGAGATCTTCAAAATGTGGTCTCGAGACCGATATTTAATACAACACTGGTTGTCTTTGAAATCCTTGTGCAGGTTTAAATAATTTCAATCCTGTGTTGGGAAGACAAACTCCTTCAGTAAAAAGGGAAGATACCATAAAAAGAGATGTAATTAACGAAGGTAAATAGCTATTGGAGAAAAAATAACCACTGTGAGTGGTATCAATATGGGGTTTGATGTAAAGAAAATCTTATGGATTGAAGAACTTTTTTTTTTTTTTTTTTTTAATGTTTCCGACTTTTGATTGGCTGCTTTTACTTTACCAATTTGTATTTTACTTTATTCGTATTATTTTTCATGTATATTGTATGTATGTATATTTTTCCTAGTATTTCATTTATATTTATATTTGTGCTTTGTGACTGTTTTTGCTGCTGTAACACAGGAATTTCCCATTTTTCTTGGGATCAATAAACATCTATCTATCTATCTATCTATGTTACCAGCCTAGTTTTTTTGGGGGGTTTCGATAAACCACTTGGTATATATTGCTTTTAGCTAAGTGCTGTGTAATCAAATGGCTGTTTTTGTTGGGAACAAACCAGGAAGATGGGCAGCTGGAACTTGTCGTTGAGCACTACGGCGTGAACGCTGCAGGGTCCGCAGAGTCTGGCTGTGATTTCATTCAGGAAGTTGGCGTGAAAAATGAAGAGAAGGATGCCCGAGCCTGGAATAGGAGGGAGGGACAGAGGTATTGTGGTAAAGGAAGGGAAGGTTAAAATAGGTGGAGAGAGTCTGATTAGGTTGTGTATTTTGAAATGCAACCAGCTGGTAACAGAGTGGATGACCTCCAAATTGAAAGATTTTGGTTTACCCTCTGGTTGTGGCTGTGACTTGAAGCCAAACTCCAGGGAGAAGTCTGGTCCCTCACAAAGCCTGTGGCAGGCAAGAGGGAAGACGGGCTCCAGCAGCACCAGACGAGACTCAAAGTATGCCCGAATGCAGTCCTCCGCCACACTGGACAGTCTGAGGGACAGGAAAAAAAAATGGGTAAGATGCATGAGAATACAGGATGGATAGAACACAAACACACACTTAAAGTCCATTTTAAACTGCTGTTTAACCAAATGCTTCTATTGTTAATGGTCTGTATTTGCAATAACGTGCTGTGTGGCATCAATAAAGTATTTGTCTCTCAAATCCATCTGTAGACTCCATCCCTTCCCCAGTAGTAGTCAGTGTTGAGGGAGCTGTGGTTAGCACTCACATGCTGATGTGGTCCTTGATAAGGTCGCACACCATCAGGTTGTTACCGAGCTTGGCAAAGTACATGGCTGCGGTCTTGTTTTTGGACACAATGTTGCAGTCAGCTCCATACTCCAGCAGGAGGCGCACTACGTCAGCGTTCCCTCTTTTGCATGCCTGACGTGAAGAACAGGAAAACGTTTACTAACACGTGTGTCCCATGTATCAATCCTACCACACTCGGGATAAGAAGCCTGAAGGATTATTTAATGTTACTAGAGTAAAAGAATTGTTAAACATTTTAGGAAATACTACTCGCTTTCTTGAAAAGAGTTAGATAAGATTGATACTACTCTCTATACTACTCTGGGAGTGTCACTGATCTTCTCATCTAACTGTCAGCAAGAAAGCAAATAAGCATATTTCCCTAAATGCTAATTTAACCATCTGCTTCGGAGGTTTGTGTTTGAAGTGCAGCATTACCCTCATCAGTGCTGTCTCCCCATTTAGCGTCTGAGCGTTGACGTAGGAGCCCGCCTCCAGCAGGATAGCAACAGTTGTCAAGAAATTCTGAGGATGAAAATAAAAGTAAAAGGTGTGAGAAGATATGAAATACAGTGGACAACATCACAGTCAAATCCTCATCTTGGGGGAGAGGCTGTTACCTTTTCAGCAGCATGCATCAGCGCTGTGGTGCCGTTCTTCTGTCGTCCATTCACCCTCACTCCCTTCTTTATCAGCAACCTGAGAATGTCGTCCTGTCCCCCCGCTGCAGCCAGCATGCTCAGGGACATACCGCTGACGTCCTGCGGACAGGCAGACAGATACAAAGCTACAATGTCACAGACGAAGGGAGTAGAATGAGCAGCTTCTGAACTGATCGACTCTGGATTGTTAATTTGCAGTTTGTATTGTATGCTGAAAACGGAGAAGCACTAAATCTTACACCTAACAAATCTCAAGGGTTTTTGAATTATTGCGATAGGACATTCCTCATACAATTCAACAGTGGCAGACAACATGCAAGCAAGACATATTATTTTGTATACATCAACAATGTTAACACTTTTTAAAAGATGCAAAATGTACATTTTTGTCTTAAGCTATTAAGCATGACTTTAGTTCAGCACTTGCAGATGTTAAAATTACCATGCCAACATGCACAATGCAGTGAAGTTATAACTCACTTCACTGTTTGAAGACCTCATAGTTTACAATCGTATCTGAGGAAGACTTAGCGTTTATGCCAATCAGCTTCTGTACAAGATTTATGGACTCCGAAAATCCTTAAAATTCTGTCTGTATTTAAATATTTTTCCATAAGTCCCTCAGCAGAAAGATCCTCATGCAGTTTTACATAGATATCAAATATCCAAATAAAATATTGTTCTCCCATTAATCCCCTTTTCTAAACTTGCCTAGCCTTTGCAGTGTTGGGGGGGGGGGGGGGGGGCAGGAGACAATCTCATATGACATTGGGCCAGAGGCCTCTAACACCCTGGACACATCAGTCTATCACGGCAGACACTTATATAGACAATCAACCATTCAGACACATATTTATGTCTACAGGCAACTGTGAGGGGACAGTGCTGTAGTTTTTTTGTCAAAAATGTTAGAGTACTTACTGCTTTTTTTACTGTAGCTAATATTTTAGTTGAATGTGGCCTAAAAATCAAAACTACAATTGCATATTGAAATCTACTAAAGAGTGTCCTTCGGCACTTCATATACCTCAAAGTCTGACGAAGCAGATAAAAAAAAGAAAAGAAAAAAAAGAGGTAAAAACGTTAACATTAAACCCTGTAAAACAAAGTATTTTTCATTACACCAAAATCTTCACATTTGAATACAATAAGCATTTTATTGTACAAGCTGAAGTTATAAGTTACTTACAATACTTGATAAGAACATAATTACAACAGGATAAAGAGTAACACGCACTGTCTGCTTATACAATAGCAATGTAAGAAAGTTATCCACAGAGAAAAGGAAACATTACTTTGCAACATCCAACCGCGAAGATAGTGTGTGAACTCTAGACCTTGAAGAGATTTATTTGCCAAACAAAATGTAAACTGAACACAGATATAACCCCTTCAAGAGGGAGAGAGAGAACAGACAAACGAGACAGCGAGTGCTTGTTGTTGAAGGAAACATTGAGCCATTACACTATTAACCCTAATTCCCGGGCATTTCAGTGCTTGAGTTTAGTTTTTTTTTTTACTCTCATTGTTTGAAAACTTTCTTTTGGCAGCTATAAGGGCCGTGATTGTTCCTGTTAACTGTACGGGATTCTCACACTGCCTCAAACCACAGCTCTTCACACACAGACAATCTGATTTCCGCTTACATGATTGGCTACTGCAGCGTGATGTTGGGTTTCTTCAAAAGTTGAGTCGGTCTCAACTTTTTGTCACAGGTCCGCTGCGTTTTTTCTCCCCTGTGGCAACACCCAACAACCTCCATTAAAAGTAAATGGAAAGACCTGTTTGTTGCTGGACAGTCGGACGGCTGACAAAGGCTTTCTGAATGCGGCCTTAAAATGGGTTTTCTGATGTCTGACACTAATGGATTTGATATGAAAGGGTGACAACACAAAATCGTTAACAAACAGCAGTGCTATCTGGAACTCTTAATCATAACTTTAGTTCATTTTCAGGGTTTGCTTAAAATGAAGTGTGCCATTTCTTTTGCAATTTCTAAACTGCGTTTTCAGTTAAAGGAGACAATGCTAGGGACATTCTGAATTAAGTTAAATCTTGATCATCTCATCCACAATGAATGAAACTTTATTTACTGTTTAAGGTCTGGTACACAAGATTTCCCCACTCTATACCCATTTCTCAATATTTAAATGTATTAACTTTTGTAATAACGCTTTACTTCTTAAAAACAAAAACTGCTTACTATGCTGTGTGTTAGATGTGATCACATCCATAGGAAAAAAATACAATCAAGCAAATAATCAAAAGAAGGCAATCTGACCTTGGCAACTGGGTATTAATGTCACAAACAACCACATCTTAAAAAGCATTCTGCAATGTAGTGTATTTACCTCAAATTAAAGCATATCAAATATGATAAAGTACTTACAGGATATACAGAGTTGCTGTATAGTGATACAAAAATACAACCATATCTTTTGGCAGCTAGTTGACACACATGGAAAAAAACTTAAATGAAGATAATGAACACTTATCAACATAATTCTCAAAGAAAAAATATTTTTCATAATTAAGGAGGTATACAAACGGAGCTCCTAACTGTCTAACATCAGCAAGGGAGGAATGCCATCACTGCTGCAGGCTATCAGGCACCATCTACAGTATAGGCGGCTGGCTAAAGCAAGAATACAGTACACTTGGACCAGGCATTTGGGAATCATGTAAAGCACGTCTATGCACATCTACAGTATCATGTTGGCGGGACTAGATGCAAAGATTTGTTGGAAGGTTTTTGATCATGATCATCACCATTAATATCATAAAAATGCTACTGAAAACAGTAGAGGCAGAAAGATAGATAGGTGTCTCAGTAGGTTTTTAAGAAATAAAAAGGAAAAATCCTTTTGGAAATGTACAGTGACTGAGGCTGCATTTGCTCAGTGCTAATGGGAAACGTCCAGGGGTCTCATTTATAAAACTGTGCGTAGGATCCTTACTAAAAGCGTACGTACTCCCAAAAGCCAAAAATGGCGTACTCCAAAAGCAATTCAGATTTATAAAACCGTGCGCACGCACATCTGTAAGCAACGTTCCCTTTATGAATCTTAGATTACTTACAAGTGTGCGTACTTGAATCAGCCTCTTATTCCGCCCTGTACACGCCCATTTTTAACAATAAATAGGCAATGCAAAGCACCTTGTGAATGCAGATTAGTATGTCAATGCAGGGGTTCCCAAAACTTTCAGCCCACGACCCCCAAAGTAACGGTGCAAGTGACTTGCGACCCCCCCACTATAAACGTATATAAACATTGCGCACAACCGCGCACGCACTATAGGCGTATCCAAAATGAGCATATTGACAACACAAAATAACACAACAGTTTATCTTGTGTTAAAATCATGGCTAAAATATGCTATTTTTAATCGTTTTTAAATTTGTATTTTATTTCTGGAAATCAACTTGCAACCCCCCTCTCTCTGGCTCGCGACCCCCCTGTGGGTCCCGACCCCCACTTTGGGAATCACTGTGTTAATGGACCCCAGCAGTACTTTTATTAGCAACAATTTGTGATTGTTAACATCTTGCCAAAAGCAACTATATCCCCCACCCAGATGCAATTTGAAGATGAAAGTCTAATAGGAAACCCACTTTTCTTCATGCAGGTTTTGTCACCAACAGTATTAAAGTTCGGACCGATAGTGAGGACATTAAGTGTAACGGCTGCGCGAGAACTCATATTAACAGCTGTATTTTCAGACTTTGACATTTGATTATATATGCACAGTATTAAAAGGCAGTCATTTAGTTATTTACAGTGTGTTCTGCTGTTATCTAATGGTAGGGTATGCTATCATGTATTCCACGGAGTTGGGCCATTTCATCCTCCTGCGCTCTGTAACGGACAACGTGGCGATGAGACAGAGGCGATTACTTAAGAATTTTGATTTAAGATTTTAGTTGGATTTTACAAGGTGTTTACGGAACAAATATAACTCAGTACAAGCACAAATGACACTACTGGATTTATCTTCACAATAATTGTGGATGATATGGAGAGAAAAAAAACGTGTGTGAGACATCAATACTTGAAAATATTAAGAGAAATCATTATTCCCACGTTTACTTTCTGCAGTCTGACATCAGTTCACCACCTCACCGTCTGCGTCGCCAATTCCCATTGTCTACGAAATGTGCGTACGCGTGGGTTAGTGTTTGCGCGGAGGACAGCAAATTCTCCCGTCAAGTTTGTTTTTGATAAATCACAACCTTTGCTTGTGAAGTGTCTTACGCACATTTTCCGTCCCGTTTTGTGCGTACGGCACGTTTATAAATGAGACCCCTGGTCACACATTGGCTGGGGAGTCCCAAACAACCCAGCCATTGCTTAAAAAACAACAACTGTAAAAGGGTGCCACAGTGGCTATTTGCCACAGCCAATGACTGGTGGGAAGTTGCAAATCCTAGCTAAATGAGGTTCACATATACTAAATTATCACATCTAAATTAGAGTACTTTAGATGTACATACTGTATTTGACTGTGAAACATGTGTATATGCAATTGAACCATATACAAACATTGATAGCCTTTTCTGAGCCAAAGCTACAATACAAATGTCCTTTGTTTTACCCATTTCATGTATATTCATGCAACAGTGCGCCAATAGCTTGGTCCGGTGGACTTGATTCCGGATACTTCAAGACCTTTTCAAAAAGTGTGATAAAATGAATGGCAAGGCAGTCTGTAATTGTCAAGATCCGCATGGCTACTGAGACCATGGTTCACTGACAGTACATTTTACAACAATTCACAGCCACAGAATTCTTAAGCCCCATATAATGTGAGGTTAAAAGCACAGCCCTCTCACATCTCTAAAATCTCCCAGATCACCTATTTTAATACTTATTTTTTGGAAGTCCGTTACAAATATTTACAGGGACAGATAAACAGGACCATCCCAATCTGTGTTTGGATTATTATGAGTCTCTGGTTCCTGACCTCCACTTTGTTTGGTGGCAACAACATGCCCTCTTCTTTTCATTGACTGAATTGCGTTATGTACAAAATATTTGACTTCCCTCCATGTTCTGGTGTTCAAAGCAGGTTCAGCAGCTAAACATGCATCACAATCCTTTTTGCCTGGCACTTTGACCAGTTTACACAAGTCTCCAAACTGACGCCTCACCGCAGCCTGTTCCTCCTTACTCCACAACCTCTTGTTTCTCTTTTGAGGCTTGACAGCTGGAGTAACTCCTTTTCCGGCAGCAGACACGGTTTCCTGTACAAGAGGTGTTCTGTCAAGAGCACTAGGTCTATGGATTGTTGGGACAACCTGTGCAGTTGTAGGGGCCCTACATGGGGAAGAGCCTGTGGGGTAAGCTGGTGCACCTGAATGGTTCAGAGGTGTGAACGAAGAAATGATAGGCCTACTTCTGTCATTTAGTGTTGAGAATTCAGGGACCATTGGTGCACTTGTAGTCAATGGCGTGAATGTAGGAATCATTGAGGTGCTTGGAGAAGTAAAGGTGGCAAAATTAGGAATCATTGTTGATCCTGTTGTGTCCTGGGGTATATACACAGAAGATGGTGGCATAATTGTGGCATTCTGTGTATAAGAAGGAGACAATGGCATAATTATGCTGTTCTCTGATGTGTAAGAAGGAGGCATTAGTGCATTTGTAGTGTTATGTGGAGTAAATGTAGGAACCACTTGTGTATCCGTAGCATTCAATGGTGTGAAAGTAGAAATCAACGGTTGACCTGCATGGATCATGTTTGCACCAGTAGAACACAAGGATGCATATGTTGAAGTCATCTCTTGGGGGAAGTTGGTTGGAGCCATTGTCATACAACAATGTGAACTTTCTCTCAGGTGATCTGGATGCACTGTTGTCAGACTACAGACAATGTTTGAGTCTTCTATATCTTTCTCTGTGGTTTGCACTCCATCTTTTGGATGCAATGGACTCACATTTACATTTCCTTCAGTCTTATGCTGGTTATTTCTCCTTCTTATTGTCTGTAGAGTGTTGTGTACATAGTTTTTGACATCTGTCCAAGATCTTCCACCAAGATCTGGTTCAGCAGCTATGCAAGCATTGCACTCCTTTTTGCCTGGAACCTTCAACCCTGTGAAAAATTCACTCAAGTAATGCTTCACTGCAGCCTGCTCCCTCTCATTCCATGGTCTTCTCTTTAAAGCGACCTTCTGCGCAGTTCCTAAAAAGATAAAGAGTGTATCATGGTTATATAAGAGAAATAAGAATGCCGTATTCTCTCAAATTAAAATTTTAATACTGTTAACTCCAGAGCTTGACAGTTCATTCCTGATCTTGGAAAAAGCAAGATTTGTTTCATCAGCTGCTGTTTCCAAGAAAGTTTGATATTGTCTAAAGCTCCAGAACAAACAACTAAGACCTTGAGTGGAGACTGTTTTATCAAGTCCTGAAAAGGAATTAGAAAAATTGAAGTTTGAACATCTACTAGTCCATGACAACTGGGAAAACGTAATCTCCCGATGAAGATGGGTAATAGAGTTCAAAGTTCCAGAGCAAGTACGTGATCTTAGAGTGGAGATTTCTGTCAAACGTTAGCTACATATTGAAAGCACTTTGTAATCAAAGAACACATTCATGCACAATGATCTAAAGGAGCAAAAAAAGGTACTCACCATCACTTGCAGTGCTGGGTGAATCTGAAGGCAGTGTTCGATCCATCTTGAGAAGTTGTTTGCTCACTTCCTCCAGCTGTGATGCATTTTTTGAGAGGCTATAACACTCCTCGCTGCTCTTTCCTAACAGCTTGGCCACTTGATCTACTTCACCTTCACTGAGGCTCATTAGCTGCCAGCAGCTGGCAATTTGCTCTCTTAATGATGAGGACAAGAGTGCTTCTGGGTTTTTAACTCCACATTCCATTGCAGACCTTCGGAAACAATCCAATCCTCTGATGAAGGATGGACCTTCAGTCCGTGCAAACAGGTATGGGTTTGTTTTTGACACACCAGCCTGTTCTCGACTTTCAATGAGTAAGTCAATTGACAAAACCATCCTTTCCGTTAGCATAACCAGCATGTTCCTCCCGTACTGACCCTCTAGTTCTAACCTGGTGAAACTGCTACCAAGGTCAAGCTCCAATTTTGTGCTTTTCCTTATTTGATCTGCTGTGGGCACAAATGTTCCCCTACTCTTTTTGCAAGTGTAAGTTTGCAAGAGCATTCTGCCGATATTTCCTACCTTTCCTCTGTTAAACAGACACACATCTGCCAGAGTGGCCTCGCTGAGCTTTTTCCATGTTGACAAATTAGGACTCTCTTTCAAATCCTTCCTAGCTTCCTCTTCTTCCCCTGAGATAAACTTGTGGAGTTTTATCAAATCTTCTGTCACAGTTGATTTGTCTACTTCCACTTTCTTGACTTCTTGCTTTAGAGATAATGCAAGAGATCTGCGAGAAAAACACTCACTCCATTTTGTATCAAGAAGTTGTATGAACTTTTTCACTTCACTTTCAGTTTCACTGTCCTCTGTCATGCGACTTTCCCCAAAAGCTATTTCCGCAGCTCGTTTCAAAGAGTAGCCGATCTTCGTAACAAGGGAAACGGTTTTAAACTTACTGGAACAGGGGTCAAAACCACTAGCTTTTTTGGCCCCTTCAACGGCTAATTCAAATTTGGATGGTAGACATATTTCATGCAAGTACTTCACGCTCTTGTCAAGCTCATTTACAGCCACCACGAATCTACCCAGTTCCCTCATCTTTTGGGCAATATAAGCAAACTGTGACTTGTCATGGTCATACTTAGCAGACAAGGCATTGCCAAATTTACAAATAAGTGGGTCATTTCTGATGTGCCTTGAGATGTCATCTTGATGCATGATGTGAATAATTTCCTCACAGCCTCCTGTTAAGAACTCTGACATTGGAAGCAGCCGGGACGCAGCACTGTGGACTCTGCTTCTTTTCGTCCCATCAGACGGTTTCTGATCTCCTTTTTTGGCCTTACACGACCGCTCATGTCTCCATAAATCAGTTTTGCGATAAAAAGCAAAACAGTGCTGGCAAGGGAGGAAGTCACGAACTGATATGCCGGGATTTTTAACCTGTTTCTTGGTCACAATTTCCCCTTCGCCACTTTTGAGAACTTGGCAATTATGTTCATAATCTCCTTTATTGCGAATTTGGTCAAGCAAAGACTGTCTAACTTTGGAACCTTTAGGAAAGTGTATTGCATGGGCAACGTCTATTTCCTCTGAATGTTTCTTTTCCAAGTGCTTTGCAAGTTGGGTAAAAGCCATTTTGCAATATAAACAGAAGTGCTTTTTTCCTGTCTCTTTTCTCTCATCATCCACTGTGCTAGGTATTATTTCAAACACTTTCTTACAGGTCCTTGAACTGCATCGTGTTGGCTGTTTGTTCTCTACAGTTTTCTTGCCGCGCCGTGAGTGCCTCTCAGGAATCTCCTTTGTGCCCGACTCAGACAGAACTTGATCTGTACCATCTGACTGACCTGCCATCATTTGCTCTGCCTCATCACTTAAGTCATTAGCTTCCCCAAGGGACCTTTGCGCGTTAGCTACACCCTTTTGTTCCGTTTTATCATCGTCTTTTTCATTTTTCCTCAGTGTCACTTGCTCAGTGTTAATACCGAAAAGGCCGCATGGCATTTTTTCACCGTCTTTTGGACAATCCATATCTTGTTGGATGTTGTCTTTTACTCTTGGAGTACCCTCGTCATTTCTT
Organism: Etheostoma spectabile; assembly: GCF_008692095.1. NCBI lineage: Eukaryota > Metazoa > Chordata > Actinopteri > Perciformes > Percidae > Etheostoma > Etheostoma spectabile. Next base: position 409,660 of record NC_045743.1, read on the forward strand.
GTACTGTCAAGGTTAGAAGTCAACCTAAGAGCATTGCTCGAACTTCTCTCTTCAATCAAGCGCCTCTCTCCTTCAATTGACCCCGTCTCACCAATAGTACAAGCCTGTAAAAGAACAAGCATATGTAAGACTCATTGCCAAATCAGACTCATTACTGACTGAATTATTTGATTGAGTTTAACTTAAAATACAGACCCATTCTAATAAAAATGTAGGGGAAAGAAAACAAAATAAAGCTAAATTTTGGTTTGCATTTTGGTTAAGTGGTGGTGATAAGTCTCAAGACTTTTTTTTTCGTACCGCCTTTTTCAAAATCCTTTGCACATTTTTTTATTGCTTTTTAAACGGATTAGCACCTTGGCAATGCCCCACCAAGATCCAAGCTCATTCAAACAGAAGTCAATGTGATGGCCACACATCACTTTTTAGCCCAACATTGGTATAAAAAAAAAAAACCCTGACACCTCTCATGTTTCCAGTACAAAAACCACATGTGACCCATTCGAGAACAGTTAATGGCTTTATTGGATCAAGCAGCGTTTTGACATTGTAAATGTCTAAGCAAATATATGTAGTCATGGGGTGTAGGATGAAATGCTACATGGAAAAAAACAAAATATGCACTAATACTACACCTGCATTCATGGATTGCAATCAAAACAATTTATTATTTAAACTTTTGATGTCATAGACAAAATGTTTTGGCTTAGCATAGCTGTGTTTTCCCAGTAAAATCTATAAAACTTGTGAAAAGGTAAAAATGCCAAACATGGGAACATGGTGTTCAACCATTCAAATAATTATATCTAAGGAATATTATTTAGATCTCATGTATTCTGTAAATGATTAATTGATAAGACAAAAAGTCTTGAATACATATTATTAACTAGTGCATGCCGCCTGCACATGTTGTGCTATGATCATGATGATGAAACATGTTCTGAGAGCATATGCAGTATGTACCTGCTTCAAAGGGTTCATCTTGTCCCATTTATTAATGTGTTCTTCTTCCACTGGTGTGTTCACTGCAAGGGAAGATAACACCACAGTCTCTAATGTGCACACATTATGATGAATATATAATGATGAATTAATAATATCAGGTCCAAATGATTATAGTTCATATATTGAAGAGCAATTTTAAACCATGTTATTGTTAATATGATAAACTAGCTTAACTTTAGCTCTTAACAGCAGCAAGTTATTAGAGCAAAGCGCATTTCATGTCAGTGGAGATTTTTGTTAGCTTTTTACATATTCTAAAACAATACAGTTCAGGTTGAAAGTTAGCAACGTGGCCCTTTAACTTTCAATACATTATAGGTATAACTTTAAAAACCTGCCAATTACCACACAATTGTTCTTGCTTCATAAAATACAAACAAAAGTTGCTATCAAACTAAATCACTACATTAACAAAAATAATTACACTATTACAACATTGCTTAACATGTATCATATACTAATTTCTAAGAAAAATGAAAGTAATTGAGGCCACACTCTTACCTGGGTTTGTTTCAGAAGCAAAGGTGCTTTGGAGTTGTGAAAAACATCTTGAGGGGTTGAATTATTAGTAGATGTGAAACAGTTAAGTCTGTGGATGTAGAACTTGAGACAGATTCCTTGATGCAGTTTTTGGAAGAATAAATTTCATCTAACAGCGCTGTATCGGTCAATGATTAAAAATCCTTTCAATGTCATGGAATGAAATGATCTATGCCAGATCATGTAGCTTTAGTCAGACATGTTTATGGTTCAGTATCTTCCATTACTAATGATACAGGGTTTCCCCGACATAAAAGGTTCAATAAGTCTAAATTAAATGCATTAAAATCGCAGATGATTGTATATAAGACAGACAAAATGTCTACATGCATCTGTTATGTGTTATAACAAATACCCGAATTCCATGAACCATGTTTAAAGTTTGTGCTCAAAACAGCTAAAAAAAAAAAAAAAAAAAAAAGAGAGACATTATACATGGGAATAAAACAATTGCTGGACAACCGTTGTTTATGTAAAGTGCTTCTCAAATATACTTCACAATGTTGCTTCTCCTTCCACAAAATAAAGAATAAGACAATATAGAGCGAGCGGGTCATTATCGCAAATTAAACCTCCAACAGGGTAATGCAGGACCTTGACGCAAAGCTCAACATTATCCCACTTATTACACGGCTACTTACTAAAGAAATCAATAATTTGACATATACATTATTTAAAAGTGATTTATTGATTTAAAAGTAACTATATATAAAACTTTTAAATGTTTCTAAAACTGACATTTTTCCTTTGATTTTTTATGTAGCGTTTATTAGGGATGACCCAATTGATCAAACATCGATCATTAATGGTTGATATTTACTAAAAACGTGTGATCGGGTGCTCAGCATTAATCTCTTCTAGGCCTGTCGCGATATGCAATAAATGAATTAATCGCATGATAGATAAAAACAAGCTTGATTAATTTCTCCGGCCGCGATTCAGCATAACAAGGAGTAAACCCTCGTGTCAGTCAATTGACAGCGTCATGGTCTACAGTCCCTGACAAAAGTCTTGTCGCTTATCTATTTTGTAGAAACACCTGCTATTAACCTGACTTTTAATTAATCAATTGGTGTAAGAAATAGCTCATATGAAAAGCTAAAACCCTCCAATGCATGTTGCAATGATGTTCAATGCACTGAAATAAATTAGTTTCACTGAAAAAAGATTTATAATTTAAACAAGACAGAAAGGTCAAATTTTGGCAAGACAAAAGTTTTGTCGCCTAAACAGAAATTTAACAAATATACTGCAAATAATAAAATATGTCAGCAAATTAAATAGTGGTGCTGTGAGATCCAAATGTAATATCTTGTATGACTTCCATGAGCTTGAAGGACTGGACCCATGCGGTTTGGCAAGGATCCAGACCATGTGTTGATGAAGTCATCAGGAATAGCTAGGAAAGCAGTCCTGCTGCCTCCCAGAGTTCATCAACATTCTTTGGTTTGGTCTTCCATGCTTCCTCTTTCATCCTACCCCACATATGCTCCATGATGTTCATGTCTGGTGACTGGGCCGGCCAATCCTGGACCATCTGGATCTTCTTCGCCTTGAGGAACTTTGTAGTGGAGATGGAAGTATGCGATGGAGCACCATCCTGCTGCAGAATTTGGCCTCTTTTATGGTTGGGAATATAAGAGGTAGCTAAGATGTCTTGGTATTTGAGACTATTGATGTTGCCTTCCACCCTGGCAACCTAATTCAACAGAAGATTCATCTGAAAAATCCACTTTCTTCCACTTTTCCAGCGTCCATCCTTTTAGCAGGCTGTGGGCCTTGGCACATGCCACACGGTTTTTCAATTGTCTTTTGTTTAGTGCCGGCTTCTGGGCACTGATTCGACCATGGAGGCCATTTCGAGACAGAATCCGACAAACTGTTCTGGTTGACACAGGGACTTCAGGGGACCAGGTCTCGTGGAGCTCTGCTGAAGTGGAAAATGGGCTGGCCTTGGATTTTCAAGCCAACAAACGGTCCTCTCGAGCAGTTGTCTTGCGGGGTCTGCCTGACCTGGGCTTGTCAAAAACGTCTCCAGTGTCTGCCACATCAGCAGTGGATCTGGTCTTCAGCTTCTTAATAATCAAAACTTTAGTCTCAGGGTGAATCTTAGGCATGTTTGCAGATGTCTAGTGTACTGGGGTGGTTTTTATACACACCTGAGACCTGATTGATCCATTATTAGTCCCAGGTGAAGCTCATATGACAAGGCGACAACACTTATGTCTTTGTAAAAATGTACTCAATGGGCTTTACCAAGCTGTGAATATTAGAATACTTTTTGACAGTTTCGTTTTGCACTGAAACATTATTACAAAAGCTGTTGGGATTAAAATGAGCCCTTTTTTGTAAATAAATCTTGATTAGAAATATATTTCAGTGGCACTTCAGGTCAATTTGCACACATGCGGCAAGACTTTTGTCAGGGACTGTATGTGTGAGGAGGCAGAACTCCTGCCATTGCCTACTACAGAGTGCAGCAAAAAAGCTGAGTAAGGAGAAAACGCTAGTTGAGAGTTGTAAGAATAAAAAGAAAAAGAAAAGAAGATGGAATTGGTTTCAACGCGACAGCAGCAGTTTGGGAGCACTTTGGATTCAAACCGAATGACCGTGGTGAACCACTTAACCTAAGCTAGTCTGAGCTGAGCTGACTACTACACACAAGTTAATCACTTGGCCAAGAGCCTGTGCTAGCCTGTGCCCGACTGCCTGTTCATGTGAAGTAAAGTCCTTCCGCGGCCGTCTCCCACCCACCTTACTGGCCACGAGAATCGAGTATTCAACAGAGCTGTGTATTGAGACATTTTAATGTCAGTTCATGAATTTGTAAAGTATAGGACCTGGCCGGGCATGTATTTAACGCCATTAGTGACACGCACCCACACACACGCGCACACACACACACACGCACACACACGCACACACACGCACACACAGGGCAACCAAGGTGCAAGATCTAAAATTTGTAAGATGTGATTTCGTCTTGAATTGAGGGCTCTATTTTAATATTTACTCTCTTTAATGATTGTGTGGGTATCTGTGTCTTCAACTTTTCCTCTTATTCCTTGCTGCTGCAATAGTGGGAATTTCCCCATTGTGGGATTAATAAAGGATTTTGAATCAAGAAGACTTGAGCTATACTGTGTGTTAATCAAAAATGTTGTGGAACAAAATAAAATTAGGCACAAGCTAGTCCGCAGATAAAAATAATAATGGTTTGGGTGAATGGTTATATAAAATGTACACACCTCTTGGTCCAGATTGTAGTCCTCTTTGGAATTGAGTGCCAATTTTACAGCCATGTAATCTCCACTTTTCACAGCATCCCGCAACTCACCTGACAGACACAAGGTATAGTTAAAAGAGAGTATACCATGTAGATTTCCCAACAAACACATACTAGACAAAATATTGAAATGAGCCATTTATCATCATGTGTTACCTGCTCTGCAGTGAAACAGAGCTGGTGTTTGAAAAGTTTCCTTTGGTCAGACCAGTCGCTTAATAGCGTAGCAGAGCCTACATCATTTTTTAAAAGAAGCCAAACGTGTTGTTTCGGTATTCTACAGCACACACACACACACACACACACTGGAATAAAAATACTCACTGGGTGACAACGGTGGACCTGACAGGATCTCATCTTCCCCGTTCAAATGTTTCTGGAAGTCATCCAGAGTCATCCAGTCCAGGTTAAGATCCATTCCTAGATTCAAAGTGGCTTGGCCTTTGTCTGTAAAACACAGAATGCAGAGAAAGATGCTTTATTAGTTGGCAGGCTGAAACCTTGCATACAGCAACTCAAAGATGTTGCTCATACGTGTTTTGAACCTCAGTCAGTGTTTGTTGAAGTAAAACAGTAGTAGTTGTAGTTATTTATTTTTAAGGATTATTTTTTGGGGAATTTTTAGGCCTTTATTATGCAGGACAGCTGTAGATGTGAGATGAGATAAAGGGAATGACATGCATAGATCAGAGTTGAACATGCAGCAGCTGCCACAAGGACTGAGTCTTTGTACGTGGGGCGCACGCTCTAACATATGAGCTATCTAGGTGCCCCAGTAAAAATGTAAAATTTTAGGTTAAACAGCTTGATATTTGGAAGCATGATAGCTCAGCATTTGCTCAGGTGTCAATCAGAAACATACCAGATTTGTCAGCGCCCTCTGGTGGTTCCTGTGGGTCCTGACTGTCATCACATGCCATGAAGAGTCTGGGCTCACTGTCCTCTCTCCTCTTTCTCCTGTCCTCTGTTGGGGTCTTCTTCTCCCTGCCGGGCCGCTGGGCCTCCTCTGGCCTCTCCTTCCTCTCCCGGGAATCCTCTCCCGGTTTCTGCATCGCTGTAGACTCTTCTGCCTCCCTCTCGTCACTGTCCAGGCTGAAGCCGTAACTCTGGCCGGGTCTGGAGACTAAAGGGAGGACCAGATAAAGTGGTCATATTTCTTGGGAGTCAAAAAGACAGTCTTTAACAAAATATTGTTGACAATAAAATCTTCTATGGTCATCTCCTTATGAGTGAGCAGTCATGAACTTCAATATTCACATATTCAGGGTAAAAATATAATTTTCTTGTTGCTATAATAAAGAGTCAATCGCACCTAGACTCCGTTTTTACCTGGTGTTAGGTTGGTCTTTTATGTGGAGTCAGTTTAGGTTGATGTTACTGTGTAAATGTTCAAACTAAGAACATCAATAACTAAACTTTAATTATTTTTTTAATGCGATTTGTCTGTGCTTGTGTGTCATGCATACCATCTGATTGCTTGGTCTTCTCCATCTTCTCAGGTTCTGGTTTTTGAGCTGGAGACTCTTTGGTCGTCTTGGAGATCTTCTCAATCTTCCCTATTAGCTAATGTTGGAATAGGAAATTACAACGTTAACATCTTGTAGTATTCACTGTAAAACATTGAGCAGCAGGGTCCATCAAACAGGGCAAACATTAATAGTGGCTAAGGAAAATGAGAGGTTCAACATTTGACACAAGTCTTGCTTATCCGAAAAAAATAGCAAGTCGTCAATGAGTGAATACTTTTGACACTCAAAAACTACAGTTTTTCCTTTTTTAAATTGACAGTATAGATACAATTTTGTATAATGCAAAAAAAGCAACACGTTTGTGTATGAACATCTTCACTTAAAGTTAAAAAGTTGTATGTGTAGTCTCACGTTACCTTACACAAATCTTGAAACATGAATGCATTAGCTAGCTGTGCCTAGAAGACAAAATAGGCTCCAACCAGGCAAACCACAGACAGGATTTCTGCATTTTTCTCAAGTTAAATCAACATGTGTCCTGTTTTCATTTCCAACATTTTACATCATATGATGGACAAATGAACATAGCATTAATACTGGACCTTTGTGGGTTTGCTGCTGATCTTCTCTGTGGCGGGCTGATGCACTGGCGGCCTGCGGGGGGCCCTGTCCTTGGCCTCGCAGGTTAACAAGAACTTTTCAAACAGATTAGTGGAGCCCGTGGCATCTTTCTGTCCCAATACCTCCTCTTTAGCCACTTCATCCTCCTTCAGCTTGGTGCTGCTAGCTGCGGTGACAGAGGACGAGGAGGACGAGGAGGATGTGGAGGAAGACGGGACTTTGGGTGGTGCTGACGTGCTCTCCTGCCCTTTGCTCTTGGCCTTCTTGTATAGGGTGGAGCTATCACTGGAGTCTGAGTGGAGAGCAGCATCCTCTTTGACTTTAGAGGTGAGGTTCTTTAGTTTCTGGAGGCTGCTTTCCTTCTGGGTGGCATCTGGCTTCTTGCTCTTTTTGTCATGGATGAGATCCTTAATGCCCTGCAGCTTTACTTCCCACTTCCCTTTCTTTGGTTTGCCTTTGTCGTCCAGACGGGCTTTTTCGGCTGACTTTACCGCAGCATCCGTTGATGCAGTATCGTCCATTGGGGACTCCGACAAGCTCAGGTCGTCTTCTAGAGGTGCGGCGGCCTCGTCTTCAGAGGTCTCCGTCTTCCTTTCCTTCTTCCCTTTCTTTTTCTTCCCCTCCTCTCCCTTTTCTTTCTTATGCTTTCCTCCGTCTTTCCCCTTTTCCTTCTTGTGTTTTTTGGAGGGAACATGCTCATCGTCCTCTTCTTCAGAGTCAACCAAACGTTTTTTTGAATCAGTCTTTTTCTCCTTGAGAGGAGAGGGTGGAGTAGAGGCTCTCTCCTCTTCTTCTTCGTCTTCATCATCTGTCTCGGGTGCCGGTAGAGGCCTGAACTCCTCCTTCCGTCTGTCTTTCTTCTTCTTCTTTTTTGGAGTTGGTTCCTCCTCTTTTTCCCGGACTTTTGTCTTTTTCTTTTTCTTGATGGCCTCCTCAGTTGGATGGTCTTTGCCCTCACTTTCACTCTCAGAGTCGGCATCAAAAACGTCACTCTTTGTAGGCAGCGGTTTCTAATAGAACGGAACAAACAATGTCACATTTTTAGATTATAGATGTCAAGAAAATTCAGCTGTGAGTTTTGCAACCAACCAAAATACAGGTTAATCATGCCAACAAGTTCTTTTAAGTAAGAGTCAAAATGTGGTACCTACATCAGTATTATTATTTTGGTCCATACAGTATCAGTAGTATTCTGTAGGGCTGAAACGATTCCTCGAATAATTTGATTACAAAAAAATTCTTTGCCTCAAAGCTTTGCTAAATCAATGTAACTAACCTCCGCACGGAGGATTATTACTAGCGCAAAGATTGATGCCGCAGATTACAAATGAAGGAAGACAGCGAAAATTGTGAGGGTCTAAGAGAAGAGACAGGCGAGAGAAGACTAGTTTGGGATCATTTTAAACTGCAAACTTGCTACTACATCATCTCAGTAGAAAACAGGCAGCGTACTCTACCATGAGACACGGTAACATGAACGTCTGCTGCTCTCGTCCACTGCGCTGTTTTACACAACTACAGCATGCTACTCTGCAAATAATGATGTTTTACAAACAATGTAAAACAAAAGCTGTCGGTTTGTAGTCTAACTGTTTATTGGTTTGCTACTAATCTTTGGAAACTTAGCTGCTGCCGGAGACAAACCAGCCCCCCAGCATGGCTGCTTAACATGCACGTGAATGACGTCACCGGACCATGCTGGTGATGTCTATATTTCATATTGTGTTTCCTCACTCAGCATTAGGCTTCTGAAATCGCGGCCCCCTGAACAGCGTAGTTTAATGGTACTCCTGAAAGCTTTGAACCATCACATTTACCCTCTGCTTAGTGAGCAGCTCTTTTGCATATGCACTGCAAATAGCCAGAGGCAAGAAGGGGAAGGGGGTGAAGAATATTAACATTTGGGCCACCAATTTTTTTTAAAGGTCTTGGAATTTGGTTATAAAAATGTTGCTTGAAAAAAAAGAAAACCTGTCTTATATATATATAATATATATATATATATATATATATATATATATATAATATATATATATATATATATATAATATATATATTATATCTAATAGAATATACATAATATATATATGTATTTTCCTTTTTTTTTTTTTTACTAAAACAGCAATAATAAATATATTTACTATCGCTGTTTACAAGTTATTTTCTTACTAAGTATTTCTTATCCGATTAATCGATGGAATAATCGCAGAATACTCGATTAGTAAGAGAACCAACAGCTGCAGCCCTGGTATTCTGTATACCTGTCTGGCACTTACACTCACCACAATCTTCTTGGCTTCTGCCTCTTTCTTGGCCTTGACCTCAGCCATGGACTTTTTAAAAGCTAAGAGGACCTCGCGACAGTCCTCTAAATGGGCCTCTGGCTCCCAAGTGTCATCATCCGAGCAGTAATTCTTCCAACGGACTCTGTAGAGCACGTCACCCTGAAAACAGAGAGAAGATATGAAACTCGAGCATTACCTCCACACCGACCCGACACGTCGCCTGGTAGTCAGACTGTAACGGCTGACTGTTTCACCAGCCAACAGGACCGGATGATGACTAGCTGCATGCACACATGGCTGAAAGACTAGATATAAAAAAATGTATTATAGTATTTGGAAGAGAGACGTTATTCTTTTCTTCATTCATTTGTTGTTTCTTAACCCTTGTGTTGTCTTCCCATCGACCTGCAACTTTGTGTTTTTCTGGGCCGAAATTTTGACAATTTGACACAATTCCTACACATTTGTCAATGCTTTTGTAGATTTTTTCCCCCCAATTTTTTTGTCACTTTTATTATGTTTTTGTAGTTTGTTTTAACAAGTTTTTTTTCTCACATTTACCAAGTTTTTTTTTTATCACTTCCTTTTAACAAGTTTTTGTCACCTTTGGCGATTTTTCGGATTTTGTTTGGTCACTTTTTTCAGCGTTAAAAAAAAAAGAAAAATGTTTTTGTTGAATTTTTCCTGCATTTTTGAAGCTTTTTACAACATTTTTTGGTCACAGTTCTGATAAAATCAAGGTGGAAAGGCCCAAAATAATTCTTTTGTAAACGGGTCAATTTGACCCCGAGGACAACAGGAGGGTTAATAGTTGATATATTGTACAAGAGAGCGAGAAAAACACTACAAGCTTTTTCAAGTCTAAAAAGCAGAGATGCAACAGTACGTATATTGTGAAATGACCAGTCACTGAGACTGGTCATTCCACTGTGACTTTTCACAAATGACAATACTTGGTCTAAATATGTCTGTCTGTCTGTTTTAGTCTGGATTATTTTCACACAAGGGAAAAAGTTAGTTGAAAAACTGCAAAAAGATTCCTGATGCTTGGGTGCAAAAGTGACCTAAAATTAAGGTAATTAAGTCAAACAATGTTTCTCCCCTTTCATGGCGTTGAAGATGAGTGTCGCTTTACACAAACGAACAGGAAACCCTCATTTTCTCACAGTAAAATGTGTCTTAAAGTTTGCAGCAATGAAAACAGGACAACGCACAGCTACAGAACAAATCTTTGTATGATACAGCACATTAGTGCAGTTATCATAATGATTAAATTAAATCTCCTAACTTTAGATAAACTGTTCCATTCATTAATACAACATGCGTTTACATAAGCTCCCGCTGCCCCTTGCTTCAGATAGATTCGGTAGGTTTGGTGCACCTTATGCTTTTTTAGTATCCTGATTGACACATTGTGATTAGAATCAAAATCAGAAACACTTTTTAATTTAAATTACACTACCGACTCTTGCTTCATTACTCTAATTACACATTCAATTTAATTTTAACGTCAGTTACACTGCAATATTGTTTCTTGTATCATGGTAACCGCACTTTAAAATACTTTTATTTGACGCCATTTTGCTTACTCAGTCTACCATATAATGATTGTCTGTTGTTTGCCTGTATTTCTTGTGTGCTTACTTGTTTGGGTGTTTTTGTTTTTTTGGCTGTTATTGAAAAAATGCTGCTGCTGTAACAACAAAATGTCCCCGTTGTGGGATGAATAAAGTTTAATCTAATCTAATCTCATCCCCAAAGGGAAATTATGAGTTGCAGTTGCACAAATGGTATAAATATCAGAGTAGAAATATACCGTATATAACCTTTATATTTTGATAAAATATATGAGCACTGGTCCATTAGATTGGACCAGTGCTCATATATGTTTTGCATCATTGCACCAATATATAATCAGTCTGTTTTAATGACTGAATCTTCCTGTACAGCTGTTTCTAAACAGGTAGCACAAACCCTGGCAGCCTATAGGAGACTACTTACATCTGAGAACAGCAGCAAAGCCGAGTGTGGTAATAACTCACTACGGTTTGTATTAGCTCGATAACCTTCTCGTAACCCTCATCTTGCACTTTATATCGACCCGTCAAGCAGGTCCGGGCAATATATCAATGTATCGATATTGCACTATGAAACTAGATATTGGCTTAGATTTTTGGATTTGGTAAGTGTTGTCTTTACCTGGTTTTACAGGCTGCATTACAGTAAAGTGATGTAATTTTAAAACTTACCAGACTGTTCTAGCTGTTCTATTATTTACTTTTACCCACTAAGTCATTGAGTCATTTCTAGAGAATATTTATCAAAAATCTCATTGTGTAAATAACATTTTGTTAAAGCACCAATAGTCAACCATACGATATCGTGGCAATATTGACACTGAAGTACTTGGTCAAGAATATCGTGATATTTGATTTTCTCTGTATTGCCCGGCCCTAGCCTCAAGTCTCCCTACAAAGCAGAGACTTCTGAAACCATTATTACTATTTAATGTGCCTAAACTTTAAGTTTAAGGCTCTTGTGACGTGGTGGAAATGTAAAGCATAGCACGCTTAACAAACTTTTAAGTTCTTGATTCACTTTCTCGCAGTATATCGTTGAAGAGCCCTATTGGTCCGGAATACAATAACTATTAATGGTTTAAAATTCATATTTTGTACAAAGAAAATTGTCACGTTTAACTTAAGTGATGCTGCTTTTCTTTGGACAAAATTATGCAGCGAGGATAACAAAAAATTCCTTTTGATTGTAACAGAGTATTTCTAAACTGTGGCATTGATGCGTTTACTTACTTAGCTTAGTAAAAGATCTGACTACCTCTTCCACCACTGGCTACTTGATATGCGATGTCAACTTGATATCACTTCACGTAGCAGATCAGTCCGTTAGTCTAAATTAATAAATTGTTGTTAATTATTATTCAGTGAGGCGTTTCTCTGTTAAAACCCGTTGGTCGGTCTGTTGTTGCCGTGTCAACTGCCACGATGGAAACGTACCGTTAGCAGCCGTTGGGAAATACGATAGCTAACTGACATTCTCACCATGTAATCTGTGTTATGCACAATGACACTAGCACCGTTCCCAGGTTTTGGTTTAATCTACCAATGCTGCTGGGCAAGAGCAACCCGTAATGAAAATAACCGCAAGCTTGCAAGGCGTCCGTCCTTGGCCCCGGCAGCAGAGAGGCGAGCGGACATCACAGGAGGGGACGTTCTAAAACGCTTAACGTGAAAAAGCTTAACGTGGTTTAATGTACCTAAACAACGATCAATTATCACCATATTTACCATGGCCATATCTTGTCATAAACACTTAAACCTGTCAAAAAAACTAAACTGAAATCGAACGATTTGGTCCGATTTTTTGACAGTTTGTACTGGTTATGAGGAGCAATATGTGAGAGAAATACGGTGATAATTGATCGATGTTTAGGTACATTAAGCCACGTTAAGCCTTTTCCTCGCCATAGACACCAATCAAGAAGAAAACGTTACCGTGAGATAACTTCTATAATCGTTGGATTTCAGTTTAGTTTTTTTGACAGGTTTAAGTGTTTATGACAAGATATGGCCATGGTAAATATGGTGATGATTGATCGTTGTTTAGGTACATTAAACCACGTTAAGCTTTTTCACGTTAAGCGTTTTAGAACGTCCCCACAGGAGAAGTTGTGCAAAAAAAAAAAATGATGCTATCTATGGACAAACTGTGACAAAGGAGTATCGCGTTTGACTAAGTGACACAAGAACAGTTTAATGCATCAAAATACACTGGAAAACATTGTACACAGGCATGTATGCAACGGAAAGTGCCGGGGCACCGTTTTAAGGAGGGCTATGCGTCGTGAGAGTGGAGTGAAAGCGATGCCAGCCATGTTTAGCGAGCGGCTAGGTAGCAGGCTAGCTCGTTAACGTTAGGTTTACCTCTTCCACCCGCATGTCTATTATCCGCTCCACTTCGTACACATCTTCGACTTCCTCTTCTTGTTCGCTCTCCGCGGGCTCTACCCTCGCAGTCTCAGCCGCCATGGCCGCGGGTTTGATAACGATGTATCTGCTTTTAATCCAGCACTCGTAAAGGCCGCGGTGCCCGTTCACAGAGGCCGGACGCTAGCGTACCTGGCCGTGGTTACTTCCTGCACTAGCTCTGCAGCTCCGGGCGCAGACCAGCTACCGCCCGCTCTTACAACGCTGCGTTCAATATGCTGCGCCCAACCGACCCCATCTAGCATTTCTTACTATAACTATTACAATTTTAAGTTTCTGTCTGAGCTTGTGAACTCAAAACAAACTTGCGCTTTGCAGTACACCGCATTAATCGTGTCACAAAAAAATTTGCTGAAATACCAAAGAGAAATACGCGATTCTAATCATTTAAAGAAACCGATCGATTTGTTTTAACCACACTTGTCTCTCGTGGGTTTAAATTCGCTCCTAAATGGATGTCTTGTATACACGGATTATCGGACTACAATGGCTTTAGAATAAATAACGTTTTCCGACATGTGGATTTCATTAACGTCGCACTGTGTCGTTATTTCAGACGTTGAAGTCCAAAATGCCGATGTTCCTAAAGGCAGCATGGACATGAAGCTACCCACGGGGTTTAAATGTAGAAAGCATAATAAGCAATACAAACATGGTGGACTGCAGAAGGCCATGACCGTCAAAGCGAGAAGTCAAGCGACACATCTGATACAACACACGAGTACATAATTATAATTTAAAAAAGTTGGATGTATGTTAACTCCCACATTCTGTTGTCTAAAAACATCAAACTCAAAATGAGCAGAGTTTTGCTCACATTATTAAACAATTACATTATGTGGCCAGTATGTATTCTGTATAGATTATATCCTCAGAGCAAATATAATTATATACTACCATTCCTCAGTGCCCAAAATAATTTTCAAATCAAAAATATCAAGAAATGCACATTTTAAAACATCTCTCACATATCTTAAAAAGTACAGTATGAGCAACATTTTTATTGATGAATAATTTCAGTTAATTATGCAAAGGACTTTATTCAGTAAGGAGTCACTTTGTCTTCCATAAGTCAAAGCACCTGCATTTAACATAACAAACATAAAATACTTTAAAAAAGCAATTTGAAAACAGCTTTAGAAGAAATAAAATCCAACAGGTGACACAAATAAAAAGTAAAATATTACTTAATTTTTTTGCTACACCTACTGTAGCATATGCCATAAACAAAAAAAGTGCTGTAAAGCATCACACTGGACCAAAAGAGCAAGAGCTCCTCACCTGTATGTCAGCTATGGCTTTTGCAATACATACATTTGTAGCTGTGTACATGTGTTGCATGATGATTTTGTGTGTATAAATATGTTTCAAGTTGTCAGCTTGTATGTTACAGTATCTGCAGTTGTAGTTGTAGTCTCAGAAAACTTACTTGGTTAATTAATCTTAAAAAGGTTCAATTGAAAGCTCAAATCTGCTGTTTAGTGTTACCTCCACAGCAGTGGCTGTTTGGACAAAGAGGCATCGGCAACTGATAAATAGCAAAAGAAAAAAATAATTAACATATTCAGGACTTCCTCTTCTCTTCTACAGCTTCATGGACCTCTTAAAATGAATACAATAAGAGAACGTGATGGTCATCAATTAACTAGTTTTGCACTGAAGCAACAAATTGGGGCAAAAGCAGCGTCCAGAATGAACGCAACGTCTAATTCAATACCAACTGAAATGCTTACAAAAATCCATTAAAGCAACATGTAAGGAGATGTTATGAGTAGGGAGATGTCAAGAGCTGTTCTGAAATTAGGGACGAACAGTTAAGGAAACCTTGAAATAAAATGTTGAGGCAAATTAAGTCTAATATTTTGTAAAGCAGTTCGGATGTATTTTAAAACACTGTTATGGATTAAGCTAAGAGATGATGGAACGTCTTATTAGGTTATTTCAAGATTTTTCAGATTTATGCCCTGAACTTTAAATATATGTATGAACAGTTGTCTGTTGGTGTGGCTATAAGGTTGAAAGTGTGGCACAACATCCTCTGTCCTCTCCCATCTCAGACACCAAAAATGATTCGGAGATCAGCCAAGGAGAGTTTGGAGAAGGTGCTTCCCGTTCCTGACAGCACATTCTGGGCGAGCTCCTTCTTCTTCGCCTGCAGTGTGGAGATCTTGTCCTCCACTGTGCCATCACACACAAACCTAGAGACAAAACACATAACTATTTATACATTTAAATTACATTTTAATCTGTTTATTGATCCCCAATGGAGAAATTACAATTTACACTCTGTGTCCACACTTTGTTAGCTATCTCACTCTCACTCTCTCACACACACACACACACACACACACACACACCCCACACACACACACACACACACACACACACACACACACACACCACACACACACACACACACACACACACACAACACCCCACACACACACAACACACCACACACACACACACACACACACACACACCACACACACACACACACACACACACACACACCACACACACACAACACACGATCTGTACATGCACTAATGGAGAGATGTCAGAGTGAGTGGGCTGCCAGCCGAACCAGCGCCTGAGCGGTTGGGGGGGTACGGTGCCTTGCTCAAGGGCACCTGGCAGTGCCCAGGAGTGAATTGGCATCTCTCCAGCCACCAATCCACACTCCCTACTTTTTGGTCCATACGGGGACTTGAACCAGTCTATTAAGACAGATACACCAAATTTAAATACACTAATGACAAACAAAGGCACACGACAGCCTTCAGTAAAATGTAATAACAATTAAAAAGATTCAATTAGTAGCCGTCTATGAACCATTTCACTCAGAATAAATTAACAACATTTTTATTTCCATCTTTGTGTTTGTTGTTTTCGCTCTTGCCTACATGACATGCAACATTAACTGTATTTTGGAGTTGTACTCTGTCACGTTAGAGCTTGCCTAAAGGCTCTGACACACCAACCCGACGGCCGACCGTTGGCAGAAAAGGCAGTCGGACTGACCGCCCCAAAACATCTAAACCGGCAGCTGATTGGACGAATGTGTCACGTGGGTCTGCCTTCTCTGGAGATTCAAAGACTGTCATGGTGGCTCCTTCAGAATACAGTTGCTGAATCGGTCTTCATTTTAGATCGACAAAGGTCAGTTTAAAAGATTCCCGTTAGATTTTGAGAGACTCTAATCACGCTCAACCTGCTTGTCATTTCAGGGTTAGCACTCCACCAATCAGATTGGTCATTCGAGTCCAACTGCCAGCAGTGCCCGCCTTCCGACCAAGCAAGTCAGGTCGGCCCAAATAAAGGCCGACGGCCCGGAACACACCAAACAGGCTCAGGTCACCGACCTCGCCAGACTGTCCGACGGACGTTTATTGGGTTGGTGTGTCCGGGCCTTTAGATGACACTGCCATTTTGCAGTATGATATAATAGTAAACATTAATATCCACGCACATATTGAATGTCGTGCTGATTCGTTACCTGTGGATGGTGACATCTTTACTTTGTCCAACTCTGTAAATTCGGTCACAGGCCTGATCCTCCAAGGCTGGGTTCCTGTCAAGAGGATTCAGGTTTAAAAACTCAACCATTCTTGTACTGTCAAAGGTTTTTGCACTTTATTACGAGCATTACACATTCATGTTTGTGATGAAGTGTATTTTACCATGTTAAATAATATAACATTAACAAGACCAATGTATTTAAATAAATTTATAAGAAAAATATATAAGAAAATTAAAATAAACATGTGCTTACTTTACTTACACTGTAAAAATGTTGTAATTTAAACAAAAGGAAATGTACAGCTGGTTGCACTGGTTTCATATGTCTCAGTGTGTGTCTCACCAGTGCATGTCAATAAGAAAGAGGTGATTGCCCCCGATGAGATTGAGTCCAACCCCTCCAGCACAAAGAGACACCAGCATCACCTTTGGCAGAAAAACAGAAATATAAATCCAGACATTTATTTGCATTTACTCACAATATGTTAAATGTTACAGTGGTCGAAGTCCAGTTCTGAAAATTGATTCTGAGCAGTACTGTGTGGAAACCATCTTCTACTATGCATTTATAAGATTTGTGATAAAACATCGGGCTTAAAAGGCCCATTTCTTCAATTTTCTGACAATATACACTTGAAAAACAAAACAAAAACCACAGGTGTTAAAGTGCACAAGTGTCAACTGATCATTATTGAAAATACAGGCGTGTTACACTCGTGTTAATGAACATTCCCACTGGATACAAACCTTGAACAGCAACAGAAAATGTGAATTTTGTCAAAGTTTTAATTGTTTTCTAGCATTCATACCTGTGTGAAAATATTTTGGATTTATGTAAAAGTAGTTACAGGTTCAGGTCAGGTTTTAGACTACACGTGGCCGGCTATTTTTTATAAACAGACATTTCAACTTCTCCGGTTTAAAAAAAAATAACACGTGCACAGCACAGTCAGTTTTTAGAAAAGTGTTCAGTTACACGTACCTGTTTATAAATGCCGTCAAGAGCATGTCAAACCTGTAGGTGGCAGTGTAACGACAAGCTCAAACCCACCTTAGCTAATCAGATTCCCAAAAATAAAAACAACAGCAACAAATCACTTCCTCACTCTTCTTCTCCTCACTTCCTCGGCTGCCAAAACCTCCGTTTGTCTCAGTTTACATGCAAACAAAGATTTCCAAAATTTCCACTCCCGGATTTGTTTTCTAGAAAGACTCGTTTTCAGAGGCGAATTCCCTGTCTGCGTGTAAACGAAGGGTACAAGCAAAAGGGAAATGTCTCCGTTTATCAAAATGACCAGGTATGTGTGAACAGGGTTTTAGATTTACCTGTGGTCCGTGAGGGTTGGTGTTAAATTCTTCCACCAGGTCCATGCGGCGTTTGGGGTTGACGGTCCCGTCGATAACCGCGTGACTCAGGCCCATCCTCTGCACATGAACTGCTACGATTTTGAGCATGCTGGTCCACTGGGACACGATCACGCTAAAAACGACCAGAAAGGAGACACAATGTTTACTACACATACTGTATGACTGTGACATTTAATGGTTCTCAGGGGACATGTTAACGGATGTTAGCAGTTTACAGGTCAGTTTTATGACTAGTCCTTTCAAAGATAAGACAAGATAAGATAATACTTTATTCATCCCACAGCGGGGAAATTCCTTAGTTACAGTAGCATTCTCAACAATAACAGCAAAAAAACAAATAAACAAGTAAACACAAGAAAGACAGGCAAACAATAGACAAGATCATGTATACAAGATTGTGTGACACAGTCAAAAGCTCCAGAATAGCTTCTAAATGGATCTTGCGATTTGACTTGCCAATTATGTTATTCTGGCTTTCCAAAAGTGTTTGTTGAATTTTTGCTGAAAGAATAAAATAACAACTCAAACTGAAGCAGATTTAGAATATATCTGGATGCGAAACTGTGTCTGAGGTGATTGTGAGACTTCAATGATTTACCTTTTCTGATCACTACTCTTCTGTCTGATTGCCTTTAGCTCAGAGACAATAGCAGCAATCTGGGAAATCAAGATAGCAGAATTAGTTTATTTGATAAAACAACACAAGTGATACAGGAAAATTTGTTTTGTGGTACTAACAAACATGGACTGTTTTTCCATGTTTGATAGGACAGGGTGTGATACAACAAAGTTTTCTCACATTTTCCCTGGGCTTTTAAAAAAAGATGACTTATAATTGAAGCCATCGAAGAAGTCAATCATATCTCCATCGACAATAACAGCCGAAGTTTGTGCTTGCAGTTACTCTAGACTTTTCAAAACTGTGTAGTGGGGAAAGAAAAGGGCTAAAACTGAAATAATCTGTGACCTTTCACTCCACGGAGACCACTAAAAAAAATGCTGGCACAATAAAGTCTTCTGCCATACTTTACAAAACAATGGTCGTATTCTTAACAGAGCGAGCAGTCGGTCTTATTACAGCAGATATCAAGCCCCCTGCAGGACGCAATCTCACATTTGGGGGGTACATTTGAAACTCCTTAATAATGAAGGTCCCGTCCGATGATAGATATATTTTGTGTATCTATTTTATTTTCTTCTTTCTCCCAGCTGGTCTGGAACTCTATCCCCCCCCCCCCTTCATATTACTTTGGTTTATGGTATGAGTGGTGATGTACATATGTTGTGTTTTTTTCTTCCTCCTTGCCTAATCTGTGTTAATGTTTGAATACCATGTGATGTGATCTTTTACCGCAACCTAATTTCCCTATAGGGACAATAAACATGAACTAAAAAAAAAAAAAAACTAAAAAAAACTAGGATCCTGAGCACAACAATTGCCCACCTTGGTGCTCTCACTGGTGTCCTCAAAGAGCTGTGAGGAGAAGCGTGTGCCATTAAGGGCCACGGTGTCGTTGGTGGGAGTGCCCGGTGCGGAGGGGCTGGAGGTGAGTGACAGGGCATTGAGCTGCTCCTCCAGAGACAAGACGATGCCATCGCCCTGCAGCTCCGACGTGTCAAGAGTCTGAGCAGAGAGAGAGGGGGTGGGGTGAGAGAAGGAAGGAAACAAATGCCTGTGAATACTATGCAGTTGTTTTGTATGTGTGTTTATGTTTGTACGCTTTTTGATTTTGATGCAAAACTGGTACGCCTTGGCACCTTCTTAAGAAGTGACAGGTGACAGCAGCACTGTCGGAGGCGCAGCAGCAGCGACAGGATGTTGACGGTGCTGGATGCCGGTTGGAGCTGCTGGGAACTCGACACAGCAGGGTCGGCCTGGGACAAACCAAACTCTTGGGCCACTGGAGAGGGAAGACACACACACTTTTGATACACCAGCATTTGTAATAGCAACACGGATTTCTAACCCAGTTTAATTCACCCTATAATTTAATTCACCCTCTATTCAATTTTAATAATGATTAATCTAATAATAAATCTAATATTTTTTTCTTCAACAATTGACACATGCTTTCTAAAAACACCAATACATGACAAAACTCTTGTATACATTTTTTTTCCCCGAGTGCATATTTTTGGGTAAAATGTATGTACGCCGCCGTTTTCACAAAGCAACACTTCAATAAGTATAACCTCGCTCTCATAATCTACTGACTATTATTATTATTTCTGTAGTTTAACTCATGTAATGTCATAAGGAGCAGTGGACAGCTTATATACACAGCATCAAGGGAGCAACTTGGGGTGCCTTGCTCAGGGACCCTGGGATTGAACCCAAGCCACTCGATAAACAAAACAAGCATCTGATATCTCACCTTTGTCAAAGGGATTGGAACTGGAAGCATTTCCATTTTTCACATCATTTCCTTCATGTCTCTTCAGGTAGTTCTGCAGAGTCGATCTGCAAATAAAGGGCAAATCATTATTCTAGTGTCAATTTATGCTTTTTTTTAATTGATATATCTACAACATCCAGGCAGACTTAGCAGCATCCCATCTCTTTTCTATGCAGTTACACATTAACTTCATAACTCATTGATGGTAGTCAGAGAGTAATTTAAGGGGAACAACGACTAGTCCCCATTTTATTACTGGACACACAATTAACCCCCAAATTGCAAGTTATCGCTACAATATTAATTAAACAAGGAACTGGTGGATGATAAAAGCCTCTTTTCTTCCTATCATGTTCTTCTGCAAAAGAAGGAGTGAATTCAATGTAAAAGACAAAAAAATGAATATGGAGGAAGTTTTTTAATAAATATTTAGTTAAATTAAAAACTATAAAAGGCATAAGAAATAAGTTGTTTTGTTACCTTGACTGGGCAAAGACCACATCATACACAGCCTGTTCATCCTGGGACAGTTTGAGTTGATGCACCTCGCAGCTCCGACCAGGAAGAGACACCTGAAACATTTAACATTTCGCTTCAGCCACGATCAAGAGTGTGCTGATGTTTTAATCCATCACCACCTCAGTTGTAGCTCCCAGAGAGTCTTATTTGGTTGTCTGAACAAAACAAATGCTAAAGGTTGTGGCCTTCATAATGAGAGTGTCCACAATGTACTGTTGCCAGAAGAAAAGAAGTCCAAGGCGTGCGTCTGTCCTTACCAGTGGTCTCCCTGTGGAGTCCTTCTGGTCTTTGGTTCGTCGGAGCAGCAGAGTCCTCGTCAGGATGTTGAGTCTCTCTCTGCCTCGGTTAGAGCCGTTGTCCACCTGAGCTTTCCAGAGTTTGTACTCATCAAACGGAGAACAACGCAGAAACCTGAAAGCCAGACAAAGACATAAAGAGAATAAACAAAAGCTTTTTTTTCCAATCCACCATATTGGACTGCAATGAAGATGAATTTATGTTAGCAGTTTCAAAAACACTTCAGTTTCAGTGCAATATTAGTGGAAAGCATCATTTCACTCATCAATGTTTTGTTGTGCAATGCGAGAACATGTTGACGAAGGCTGCTCATAGTGCTGGTTAATTAATACATATCTTTCAAGTTGAGCCTATTCTTTCTTAAAGTGATAATTGTGTCACCTCCACCAAGTTGAGGCTTTTGTTCCTGTATATGTATTGTGCGACTGAGATTTCTATTAGAGATGTTCTGATACCGATACCAGTATCGATATGGCCTCCGATACTGCCTAAAACGCTGGTATTGGTATTGGGAAGTACTGGAGTTCATACACCAATCTGATACCATGTAAGAAAGTCCTAAAGAAAATCTACGTTAAAGTTGTTCATTTATGTTTTTTTTTATGTTATGACTGACTGCCTAACTGGATAATACGGTGTTAATTGTTTTTTTGTTTGTTCATGTTTCACAACGAGTTTAACCTGAGCCAGACCAACAACAAAAGATAGAAATCATATCACATCCATAAAGGGATTGTAGTATACGGTTGTTAAAACAAAATAAAATATATGACACACTGGTATCGGATCAGTACTCGGTGTTGGTCAATACGCAAGTTCAAGTATCGGAATCGGGAAGAAAAAATGGCATTGGACCATCTCTAATTTCTATGGAATTTGAGGTAAACCTATAGCGCCACCTTGTGGCCACTTCTACAGCACTTTTCATCCAGAACTCCTGAACTGTGAGAAAACATATATTTTTCCT
The DNA here is from genome assembly GCF_008692095.1 of Etheostoma spectabile. Classification (NCBI taxonomy): domain Eukaryota; kingdom Metazoa; phylum Chordata; class Actinopteri; order Perciformes; family Percidae; genus Etheostoma; species Etheostoma spectabile. The sequence continues at coordinate 431,939 of NC_045743.1, forward strand.
TATGAAAAATAAATCATGACATTTATTATTTGCTTCATTTAGTGTAGCTTTAACATGCTTGCATAGTTTATAGTTCATACTTCATTTTCTGTTTTCATTTTTGCCAGTCTACATTGATATACAGTGCATTTTACATGAACACATGTTCCTATATATTATAAACAGTGGTCACAAAAACTTCCTGTACATATTTAAACCTTCAACATACTTTGAAAAAGGTAAATTAAAAAAGCGTTTACACTGCTAAATTCTGGAAATAGCGCCTTCCGTTGAAAACCCCACATCATGAGGTAGACAAAAGAAAAAAATATTTCTAACGGGTAGGATTTTTAAAACTCTAGTATTCACTGTGTTTTGTCTTACTTGAGCAGTGAGTACATGTCCAGCAGGTTGTTCTGGATGGGTGTACCAGTGACAGCCCAGCGGGCACGAGCCCCCAGCTGACAGACAGCCATGGAGGTCTGCACTTTTGGGTTTTTGATGTTGTGGGCTTCGTCCAGAACCACCCGGGCCCAGGTCACTCGCAGAAGAGGAGCAGAGCGTAAAGACTGAGGAAAACATGACACAGAGTGTGCGTCTTTGTTAGGTTTTGGTGCCAAAGATTATCGAATCAAATGTCAGCTGCCAGCGTCTTTAAAGAAACAAGGTCTGAATTTACATCTCACAGCATTAAAGCGGATAAATGTTAAAGTCAGAACTGTTGCTTTACGTCATAAATATATTCTACTCACCACATCATCAGCATCTTTGCTGGGTCTCTCGCCATCCTCTTTCTGGACTGGGATCTCCTTAGAGACCAAACTGTATGTGGTCACCACCACATCATAATCTGCCAGCCTGAGAGAGCACAGACAACACTTAATTCAGTTTGACTGTGTGCTCCAAAGTTGATGTCTAAGTGTTGACGCCTTTTACATATCGTTTTCCTTTCCTCTGAGTTGAGTTGAACCGAGTTAAGTTTGAGTTTAGGGCTGGGTAAAAGTTCAATATGATCATGCATATTTCTGTAATTCATTTAATAATGATTCCAAGCGAATATAAGTTAAAACTCCCCATTTTTTGTTGTTGTTGTGATTAACAGTTTTACAATTTTATATTTCAACAAAACTCACAACTGGCAACATGAACAAATCCCCGCCCGTCCGTCCTCACCACCCACCCAGACAAAAATCAAGAAAAGATGACACAAAATTTGTTTTTGAAGTATTAAGTGTTGAGTAAAAAGAATTCAAACCGAAAAATGGTCTCTGTCAACAATGTACCGGTGTGTAATCTAATTGTGTTCTTGATGTGTCTTTTTCAGGCCTCTTTACAGCGACCCTTTAAATTTATACTTGTAAGCATAAAAGAGAAATGAAGCCAATACAAAACTACAACAAAAGAAACTTTCATCTGTTCCTAGCTAAGAAAAAAGAAAACCAGGTGGGACTGCACCTTAGTGACAGAGACAGAAAACAGACAGTGGTGTGTACATGTGGATTTGGGCATGGTTTCCTCACAATTTGGCACTTTTCTCGCGGTTGGGGCCGTGGTACAGGTACACAGTCAGCTTGCCTGTCTTGACATGTCTGTCAATCTCCCTCTTCCAGTGGTGGACCAGCGAGGCGGGACAGATGATCAGAGTGCCCTTAGAAACCACCAGGCTGGAGTCTGGATAATTAACAAACTAATCAACACTAGCATAGTCTTAATACTAAAACCTAAGATTTCACCCTCCGGATTCAGACAAAAAAAAGAAAGTATTATCTCATTTAAAAATGAATTGCATGGCTGTATTTTATCATACCTCCTGAAAAGAGTAAGAAAAGGTTTTAGTTACCAGTTTTGGAGAACCAGCTCACTGGCTTCTTCTCTTCCTTCTTCTCAACTTCCCCTTTTGCTTTGATCTTCTTGGCCAGTATGAGAGCAATCATGGTCAGGGTTTTCCCCAGACCCATGTCATCCGCTGAACCCAAAGAGAGCAGGAAGAACAAGAAGAAGAAATGATGAAGACAAAACTAGACATAGACTGATACCGTTTTTTCATGATGAGACCGATATGCATTTACAGTGGAAATTAGCCTTGTGCTACAGCCTTTGCATTAACTTGTGCAAGTGTTTGGTCCCTTGTCTTGTGTCTGTCTGTGAACGTGTCTGTTTCTGCTGTTTTGTCTTCCCTTCCTCCTGTCTATCCTTTCTATGTTTTTTGGTCCTGGGACGCATCCCCAGACTCAGTGTACTGTTTTTTTTAAATCTGTTTATTGATCCCCAATGGGGAAATTACAATTCCCACTCTGTGTCCACACTTTGTTAGTACACACACACACACACACACACACACACCACACACACACACACAACACACACACACAACACACACACAACACACACACACACACACACACACACACACACCACACACACACACACACACACACACCACACACACACACACACACACACACACACACACACACACACCACACACACACGATCTTGTAACTGTTTGTAATTTTTAAATGTATAAAAAACAACAAAATACAATATGATCACAAATATAATAATATATTACCCAGAATTCCTCCAAGGGATTCTGGGTTTCTCTCCAGAGCAGCCAGGCCAAAGCTCTCCTCTGATGGGCCAGGAGCGACACCTGACCAACCAATCACAAAAGGAAAATGTTTTATTAAAGTAACGTAATGGACCAATCCAAACAGGACATAGAGGCTCTGTTATAGTAGCAAATTGCCAAGTAGGTTTTAATCAATAGTTTTTTTTTTAAGAACTTCTTTCTAAAAATAGCAAATTCACTATCATGGGATCCATGTGTCTGATTATGTGATGGAAAAACTGAAGCAGTGTGTAACCTTGATGCCCTTTGGGTCGGGAACCTCGGCCTCAGCGTCGGGGCAGGACTCCAGGGATTTGTGGAGATGGTCAATGGCCTCGCAGGTGGCATTTTTCACCGCCAGCAGACGGTCGTGAGTCATCCTCCCACCATAAAGACCACCTGCCACCTGTGGGTTTGCTGGAATCATAGAGGACAGAGTGAGTGTGTTTGTCTGAGTGATGAATTAAAGCAGTGAAAGAAAATATGTAATCCAGAGAAAAATAGTTGGTAAATAGGTGACATGATAAATGCAAATCACTTCAAATGTTGAAGAAGACTTATATCCACCTCTTGACACAAGCTAGCTAGCTAAATTGTAATGCTTCAAATAAAAAGAATATGGCCTGACAGCAATCCTAAAAAATAGCAGAAATATCTTCCATCTGTTCAGCCTACCTCCACACATCTGGGTGTATCCCTGGCTCAGCTGAAGCCCCAGGGAGCTGCCAGAGGCCTGGTGCTGGGAGGGACCGGGGGCAGGAAGCAGGATGGCGCCGCCCTGCCGGCTGAATGGGTTTACCTGGCTGCTACCTAGACTAGCATCACCGCTGTTACGTTCACTCTGGGACTCTGAAAGTGATTCGTAGATTTCAGTTGAATTGGTCAGGAACTGACATTAATGTAAGTTCAACTGCTCCATCATCTTTGTGATAATATAGAGCTTTTCGTTTTCTCTTGCATTTTGATCTTCTTGTGCTTTTAACTATTATTTATAATTTCATTGCACCCAAAGCACAGTAAAAGAACTGAAAGCCACTTGGAAACTTAAGATGTGTAATTACAATTCACACATTTAATCTAAACAGCAGAAGAAGGGAGTGGCGCTGTCAAAAAACAAAAAAAGATTATTCCTACTGTACAGTGGGTGAGTTACCAGGCTGAGAAGCAGCAGTGAGGCTCAGAGACTCCAGCGCGTCCTCCAACTCTTTCACCTGAGTCCTCAACCTTTCCCCTTTATCTGGCAGAGCTGCCACGTTCACCACGGACAGAGTCGCCTTGACAGGAGGACAAAGGGGGGGGTGGGGGGGGAGCAGACAGATAAAAATGGATACAGAGGCAGAAGCTCAGTCCTTGCCCTCTCCCCTCCCTTTCCTGCCTTCAGTTGTCTCTTCTTACAAAGACCTAAATGCCCCCAAAAATGGATACATAGAAAACATAACCCTAATAACCCGTTTCATTAATTTAAAAGTCAAAGAATCAAGTTCACAAACTCTTTTTTTTGCTGTTGTGGTCTGTAGTACTAAAAACTGAGGAGTACTGAAAATGTTCCATAATAAATAAGTATTTCTTTGTCTACTTTTTTATACGTGATTGATTGACTGAGACTGTCTCCTTGTCTACAGAGTCAAGGAAAATGATCCATGGCAGAAAAACATCATGACGTACTGTATATTGAGCATAATGTCACACAGTACAATATTGGTATTAGCCTCAATAATACAGTATTTGTCCATCTGTAATCTGTACCATGAAAACGTATCTAAATCTAAAATCTCTAATCTGTAACTCCCAAAGTCTGCCCAAACAGCCAATCATTTGTTTCCAAGTCACTTACTCACCTTTTTCTGTTGGAGTTGAGCAGTGAGCAGGCTGTGCAGCCCTTTGGGAGCTTCATGCTGAACTTTCATCTTAGAACTTGGCTGAAATCCAGCGAAGTTGGTCAGTGTCTTTTGAACAGCAGTAACAGGAGGAGTTTTCTGAGTAGCAGGTTTCACTGACACCACCACTACATCGTCATCATCATCTTGGTGGATTTTGGTTTGACTGGACTCTAATTGTGCCGTTTTGGTAGATGCAAGGTCCCTGGTGGTATCAGAGCCTCTGGAACCGGGTGCACATTTAGAGATACTCTTTTTTACAGCAGGGTCAGTTTGTTCCACCGGACAGGTTTTACCATTAGTTGCTTGGTGGGGCGAGTCTTTGTGAGAACTCTGTAAGGTCTGATTTATTTTCTCTGGGTGAACAGCCTTGACACTGGAGTTAGAAATCTTATTTTCTGCTTTCTGGTTCTCTTTAGTCATGTCTTGCAACGTATCTGTCGTTTTTTCCACATTCTTAGCTTTGCAACTGTTTCTCTCCTCATCTGTAACTCTCTTCTTTAACGTCATCCCCGGTGGAAGTTGTTTACCTCTGTAAGAATCCGCTGTATTTAGCTTCCCTGCCTCCTCTTCTTCCACTCCTGCATTTACGCTCTGCACATTTTCTTTCTGACACCCCTCTCTTGATTCAGCCTTGTGACTTGCCTCGCTGTCTTTGAAATCGGTTCTTTTCTTATCACCTCCACCTTGTTGCACTCTGGTCCACTCAGAGTCCTTGTCCGTCTTGCTGGAGACTTTAAAGGGGTTTAGGACAGGCGGCAGGCAAGAGGGCTGTAGCTGTGTGTCAGAAAGAGGGGTTCTCTTTTCTTTCTCTGGCTGCAATGATGAACAGATATTTTTTAAATGGGTAGTGGACAGACAAAGCTAAATGAAATGGAAGAAGACATGCAACAAAGATTCCTGGGTGGACTCAAACTATGGATGTTGTGATTGCCAGCTCAGTGACTTAAACAAAAATGTTAGTTTTCAGTATGTCCAGTTATATCTCTATAGTAATTTCACAAATCTTAGCCTGACATTCATATATTATATGTGGTCTCTTTGAAAACATTAAAATTATAACAAAAATTCAACATAAAGTTCTAAACATGAGTTTGTAATGATCGAGGGTTGAAGAGATAAAAGTGTTGTCTACAGCTAATGAGTCCCGGACACTTTTAGTGACAATAATCTTTGAAGTATATAAGTAGGGTGTGTATGGTGTAAGCTGTGCTGCCTTACTGCAGTCCAAGGCACGGTTCCACACCATCTTTGGCCTACTTTTTTGCCCACAACACACCTGTAGAACAACCTGGAAAAGGAGAGTGCACTTAAACTCAAAAGGTACAATCCAACCAACCAAATGTGCAGTCACCTAAAGCCAGGCATCTTGTTCAAGTGCCTAATTTAAATGTAAAGATGCACCAGCAAGGACTTTCCGTTACTGGTTTAGTTACTTTCTGTTTTGGACCATAAAACAATCCACCTGCACACCCACCTGTGGCTCTGCTGTTGCAGACTGTAGGTGAGAGCTTGGAGTTCCACCATCGAATCTTCATGTTGGAGGCAGTGGGATGGTGAGATGCTAAATGATAAATGATAAAAAAACAAATATAGATATCTGTCATCCATCATTAGTGTGTAACTAAGAGACAGTTAAGACTAAGCTAGCAAACTGTGTATAACTGATGGTTAGATAGAGAAGAGTGGTCTCATGCATCTCTACTTTGAGGTACTAGCTTTATGGAGACTTCTGGGTCCGACTACAGTATTCTCTTTATTGAGGAACCTGCAGATTTTCTTCACAATAATGAGAATTCATAATCATGCTGTGGTGGGTACTTGGATCCAACCTTGCCTTCCCACATCCTCTTTATCATTGTTTCACAGTGTTGGACATTGGGGATCAGTGAGAACACGTCTGCCCCACGGAGATGTGAATAACGCGAATAACGTTACCTGGCCACTTGAGTGAAATCGCAGCCTTGCTTGTCAACGCAGACGTAGAAGCTTTTGCCTTTATTTGGTCCATCTTTAACGCCCGTTTTTAACATACACACGCTGCCTGTATGGGGGTTTTAAGAACAAGTGATTTACCAAATCATATCGCTAAACTCTCGTCACTGCAATTAAGCAACGAAATGCGTGGGGAAAACATGGTTTGATTGACGTTAATTCAAAAGTTACACGGCTCATCAACAGAATCTGCCTTGTCATCCACATTACAAACAGTGTAAATATGACTTCTGGAAACTTAACACAATGTTTAACTTTATATTGTATAACAACACACAATGAACTATCATCAACTTATTAAGACTTACCGTGAACATTACATAAAGTCTTCTCCATTGTCCTGACACATTCAGCTCAGTTTCAGTTGCTTCTCTGAGTGTGTCAGTATTTTCGTATCGACCAATCGCAGCAGTCAGAAAACACATCCGGTGTGTGGATTTCAGTATAAACGTTGAAGTGCAAAATAGTTCATCCTAATCACTTTTTTTAAAAATAAAAGTAAAGAGATTTAAACACAACATAACGTCAAATATCTAAACACGTCAGTATAAAAAAACGAAAATCAACGGTACGCCAGACTTTGTTCTCTCCAAAACATTTATTGTGAAATATTTTTGCGAAGCTCGGGTAAACCGGATATAATTCAAAGCGGGTTTTTCAAAAAATGTTAAAATGTATATAGTTTTAAAACGTGTAGTTGATACAAAGTTTAACTAACTTAGGACGTATATATGAAACCAAAACACATATAAAAAAAATGCTTACAGCGATTAAAATATACAGTTAAACTACATTACCCATAATACAACAACAACTTTGTCGTCGTTTTTTCACTCTCGCGGGCTTTGTTTTGATATGGCGGCAGGCTTCAAACTCTTAATTTTACGGTCTATGTTCAAACTTCTGTCTATTATGTTTCTTTGACGTACGCTTTCACAGCGCGTTTCTCCTACGTTACAGGTAAATGTTTTGACTTTTATCATGTTACGTCTTCTCTGCCTCGCCACTATGGTGTAGCTAATGTCTGTAAAACACGTTTAAATCTCAAGTAAAATGTAGCCTGCTAACAACTTTTTAAATGCACCGAAAATTGATTAAAACGTTAAAAAAAAGCACAATTAAACTATGAGCTAAATTAAGTGACGCAGGCCATGAAACGTTGTCACTTTGTCAATGATTTAGCTAGCCGCTTTGTTTTCATAAACAGCTGTGGTTTAGTTCGCCGTTGCTAACCAAACAAACAGTCATTTTACTTTAGCTAGCAACGTTACAACGGACACTGTGCTGTCTTGATATGCTAGCTAACGTTACGGTGTAACGTTAAACCGGAAGCTAGATACTTATTAAATAGCTAATGTGGTTTAAACGTAAACCGGTTACTACCTTTTATAAATAGTTTATTGGATCTGTGCATCATCTAAAGCGTGTTGTACGGTGTTTATTCGCGGTGTGATTAACACTTAACCTGTCACCATAATCTGTCGTTCAAATCCCCGATTAGAGAGCCCTGCCTGAGACACCGGGCTATCATCATGTCATCTCCAGCCGGGCTGCAGTACTCCCAGACGGATTTCTTGGCCCGATGGATGCCAAGTAGCACCAGAGCCGGGGTGATCCTGAGCCCCTGTCCGGATCTGGTTGGGTCCTTACGGCACATGTCCGCCGTGGGATCTCCTCCCCTGAAGCCAGACGACTCATTTACCTCCGGTTTCGCCCCTCTGTCCGCCTCAGCAGACAGCAGCTGCCTCGGTGCGGACGGGATTGCACCTGGAGCTGAAAGAGATGGGAGTGACAGGCCAGTGAACGGAAATTCAAATGGAGAGTTGGACAGTTTGGATGAAATGGCAAGCAAGTCCCAGGATCTGCCCCTAAGGATGAAGCTAGAACAGGTAAGGACATTGTATTTTCAGAATCTGGTGTCTCATACAGTTGATATCGTTTCTGTTTAAGGCTGGAAAACAACACATATATATATAATTGTCTGCCACTGATTCATATGAGTGTTTGATATTCTTAATCAGGATGCACGACCTGCTTGTCAAAAATTACATTAACAAAAAAATAACATTACAAAGAATTTTCTGAATCAGATTTCTACCAGAATAATATCTGAAACATCTGACAATGGCAGCCAAAATTTAAAGCCCTTCACGCTACCATGCAATCTGATGAGCTGGACATCTCTTAACAATTTAAGTGCTGATTTTCCATACTTATATTGTGATATATTCTTTTGATAGTAAGGCTGAATGAACACCTTATTTTGATTTACACAGTTTTAACAGCTTGTAAAATTAAACCAAATGGAAATAGGCCTGCTGCAACCTATACGCTAATAATGTTGGGCCTGAATTTTGTGTGGACTTAAATGATTATTATATCCCTCTTTCCTGTGCATATCACCCCACCTCCATCACACACAGACCAGACACACTCTTTGACTCTCTGTGCTATAATTAGTATTTTTCTTCGAAAGCTATTCATGTCAGGAAGAAGATCTTAGTGACAGGAGTGTGTGCATGGAAGCAAGCAAGCGAGCCAGTCAGTACTTTTGTTATGTTAACTTATCAGTATACATACTGCACACACACACACACACACACACACACACACACACACCACACACACACACACACACACACACACACACACACACACACACACACACACACAAACAAACAGCAACAAATGCATTCTTGTAAAGCACTTACTGTAGGGGGATTAGTGTCAGTGTGTGCCAGATCACAGGTTCAATACACACTTTTGAGACCAGTGAGAGAACATAAAGCCAAATGTTTAGTTGAAATCCATGTGTCCATGTGGATAAGAGTATCTTAGCAGCATGGCTAATTAAGTTATAATATTGTGCGTTTGTGTAGTTGAGGAAATGGCAGCAGCACATGCAGGAGCAGCTGAAAGCCAATCAGCTGGAGGAGCTGCTTTGCCTCCAGCAGGAGCAGCAGAGGCTGCTGGGAATGATGAATCGCCCTCAGCAGTGCGCAGGAGGTAAAAAAGACAAAATGACCAGAATTCACTTATGATATAAAATATGTAAGTTGGAGAGAGTGTATGTATTTTCCCTGCTTTCCCCCCCACTTAGTCATAGCTTTTTATGTGTGACGTAAGGTCTGACTACACCACACAGACATTCTAGGATAGGGGTAAAGAATGCTCTGGGTTGTTTATATCTCGTTAAACCAATCACAATAGGGCTGTGCTTAGTTCATGACGCGGAAACAGTGATTTTTGAAAAATAATCTTGGGAAGGAACTTATTTTGGTTTCCTCCCACATAAAATATTACGCTAAATGAAGTTAACATTTCACACAAAACAATGAGGTGAGCTATTTAAATTAGCTGGATACATGGTTAAACGTAATTTGCTCTTATCAGCGTGTCACCGTGTTTACTTCATCCACAACGATCCTCTCCAATCATCCCCAACGTTACAGTTAGATACAGTAAATGCTGTAAACATATTCTTATGAATATTTAATATTTAGAATCATTCACCGAAAGAACCAAACAGGGCAGACATTTGGCGTGAGCCACATTCTGGATTTTTATTTTATTTATTTTACTTTTATTTAACCAGGAAGTCCCTTGAGATTGAAATCTCTCTTTCGAGGGAGACCTGGCCAAGACGGCACACCAGTTACAATACAAACAAAAATACAGCATAAACAAAATCATACATAGAGGAAAGGACAGGACACATGTGGCAGTTACATTTTTGAATTACATGACATTTTAACATGGCCTTAAACTCATTTAGTGGGACCAGATCATTTAGATGGAGCAAGTTTTGCAAATTATTCCAAGACCATGGAGCAAAGTAAGAGAAGGCTTTCTTCCCCAGCTCAGTAAAACTCAGATGTCAGGCTATTCTCTTGAAAACGCACTTTTGTTGATCAAGACTAGGGGTTCTGTGTCTTACCTCTTCATCTACCAGTCCATGCTACTTATTCTGTCTGTGAGGGACCCAAGCCAAGTCCCCCTAACTGAGCTACTGCCGCCCCTAAGTGACTATAATTTATCATGCAGATGACACAGAAAGTTCAGTGTTGTCCGAAGCAGAAAGGAGGGACTACTCACTCCAGGGAGCCTGTCACAGCCCCATCATAAACGGCCGTGAGGACCCACAGGGCTCCACCTGTGGCCTCAGACAGGAACAAGAGCCTTCACCTGCACAGAGTCAGGAGCGGCTACCAAGAGGTCAAGATTTTCAGGAGGTGGATGATAAGGAAAACAGTGAGGAAACGTTTTTTTTTAAGCTTAAAGTTGTATCTCCATTTTGAGTATAGCAGCCAGCTACCCTTACTTTCATATGATTGTAGAGATAAATCACTTATGCATTAAATTCTAACAGTGTGTGTTTTCTATAGGCACATGGAACTCCAGAGAAGATGAGCTAAGTGTCGATACTAGCCATTTTCATGAGCATGATGACACATTAAGGCCAAGTAATGGTGTGGCTTCGACTGAAGAACACAACAGAGAAGAAGATAATGTCGGCCATGACAGGCAAAACCTATATTCCAATATATATTGTATTGAAATTACACTATCACGCAGAGATAAGCCAAGGCAGTCATACAGCAGAAACTGTTTTGTTTACTGTTTTCTATGTTTTCTATGTTTCTGTATGCCTACTTTGCCTTTTGTGCGTGCGCCCCTCTTCAGACCTATTAAGCTGAGTATCGGGGGTCAGAAGAAGACGTTTGAGGAGTTGTTGGAGGAGCAGCTAATGCTGGAGGAACAGAGGCTGAAGTCTTTCCGGCAACAGAAGGTCAGATTATATAACAAGAATCTCTTTACCAATAGGAAAAAGTAAATCCTCAGTCAGTACTAAAACAGAGTGGACATTCTTCCGAAACGCAGGAAAGTTTTGTAAGCAAAGTCCTTCAGATCATTTAATTAAGAGCTATACATTACTTTAGAGTTGCTACAATACCATGTTTGTTTGCAACAAACATTCAAATTCACATTGTGTCTCCTCACCTCAACAGAGCCAAGATGGAGCTGAAGTTGTACAAGCCCCTCCCAAAAAAGCCTTTCTAAGGCGAGGTGAGGGCCTCTCAAGATTTACCAGCAAACACAAAGCCCCGTTACCAAAGTTGGAGGAGAAGAAGGACCCCAAACCACAACTCCAGGCCAGAGAAATCTCCCGCAGAAACTCCGATCCCGTAGCTATTCAGAAAGGTGGCACAAATGGCACCCAACGGCTTCCTGTCCAACGTAAAACCGCCACACTCAACAAGGAAAACCGAGTACGAGGTCTCAGTTTGCCACCGCGGGACATGAGAGTTGAGAGTAAGGTAGCTGGTAGGAGGCTTTTGGGTAGTCATCAGAGAGTGAACACAGAAGGACCAGAGTCTATTCAAACTGAACCAGAGGGTAGACCAACCAAAAGACCTCAATTAGGGAAAGTAAAGGAGCAGAATATTAGGAAAGTAAGTCTGTCAGCTCAGGCTCTGAGGAACCCTGGTAACAACGCACAGCCAAACCCTGTAACCAAACAGGTGGGCATGTTGGGAGGGCCAGAGAAAGCTGAAAATGATGCAGCTAGAGAGACAAGTAGTGGTTTAATGGTGGAAACAGCAGAAGGAAGAACAGAGGCAGAGGCGGGAGACGGCGTCCCACAGGAGTCCTTTGAGTTGTCGTTCCAGGAGAAGCTCCAGCGCTGGGATTGTGACCGGCAGTTGGAGAGCATGGAGCTGGGAGAGTTTGAGCTGCTAGAGCAAGCGGCAGAGGAGCTGTCCTTCTCGTCCAACTCCTCCTTTGTCATGAAGGTGCCTTCTTCAACTCAATAGTGATCTCATTTGTTTTACTTGTGAATTCCTGCCCTTATACTATAATTAATTCCAAATGTAGCCTGATGCTGCTTTTGAAACTTTTTTTTTTTTTTAAGATTGCATGAAATGTCTTGGATGTCTTGTCCAGCTATTACATTTTCTCTACCATAATGATCAACATTTTTATACCGAGCTTAATGCCATGTTTCCGCTCCTTGTTTTTGGTTTTCTAGCCTGCAACTTTACTTCACTCGCACCACTCATCGTTATAGGTCGCAGCAGGCAGCTGTTTTTCGTTAAAAAGCAATAAAACCCCACTTACATCTCTGTTGTTATTATAGTTTAATAAAACGCTCCCAGTTTGGGGACCTTTTTTTGCGTCATTCCTCATGTCTCTCCCTCCTCCCACCTTATTTTCTGTCATCTCCTTACTGTTGGCTGTCCCATAGGTATTAAAAATCCCTCTGAAAAAGAAATGATCACTGTAGAGAAAATCCAAATTGTAATATCCTAAATTATAATTTCAGTCCCTAGTTAATAGTTCATATGTTGTATAACCAAACGTGATGGTACAAGACAAGTACATCTTCTTATTTTCCATATGACGATTGCAGCAAACAACTGCTTGGACTAGGATAGTATAAAGAAAGCCACAAGAATAAATGTAGCCAGTAGTTACTGACTTGATTGTGTGGATTTTCTTTTGATTATATTTGACCTGAAGACTATAAATATGTGTGATTTCAACGACTCTGTTCTGCAGGTTCTTCAGATGGACCAGCAACACAGGGGCCTCCACCCGCGACGGCTCTCCTCCACCCCCATTAAGTCAGCACCCAGAGGTGCACGTCAGAGGTGCAATAGTGTTGGTAGTAGTTGTGGTTCGGCATGTAAAAGCAGTTCCATGAACTCTGATGCATTTGTGGTAAAGACGAGAGACGATGCACTCGTGAACAAAGTAGGCGTTGAGGATAAGGAAGAACTGGACAGTGAGAGAGAAGACAAGCACGCAAACTCTGGTGTGTCATTCAGTGGTGGCTCCGAATGTGAAGACCAGGAAGTAGCAGCCAAACCACCTTCGTTTCCCAGCACCCTTTGCTTTCCTGCCCAGTCTAACCCGCCATACGACAAGCGGTCGTATCAGGACGAGGACAGTTGCAGGGATTCAGCTGCAGATGTGACAGGAGTTGATGATGACAGCGTCCTCAGCAATGCTGACGAGTCCACTCTGATAGAAGACAAAGACGGGCAGCAGGGTGAAGTCGTGTTTGACGACGATGACACATGGAACGACCTGGAGGACACTGCTGTCGGCACAGCCAATGAACGCAGAGGAGTTAGCCCAGTTTCCACAGCAACAGCTAATGGGATCTCACCACCCGTGCAGACTCTGTTGAGGAAGGTGGCAGTGAGCAAAGTTGTTCAGGAGCCAGATCCTCTTCTTCCTCCTGCCTCCCAGCTCATGACGAGGTTGTTCCCCTCGTTGAAGCCAAAGGTCCAGAATGCACCTCTCCCTCCTCCCCCTGCTGCTTTTGTTGCGCCTGAGTCCAAAAACCTGGAGGAGGTCACAGGTGAGACAGACACTGGTGGTATTCTCACTCTTTACAGTCACACAGGATGCAAGTTCACGCATGAATTTGATTGGCATTTGACATGGTGATAGGGTCGCAACCTATCCCTTATTTTTTCAATTATTGGATTTAGTGTTTATTCTGTGGAACAGTTAACTTATTCTAATGACTTTTGTAGCCTACACATGCTTGTCAAAAAAAAAAAGAAAACGTGTCCAGTTCATATAAAAAGGTCATTACAAACTAGTTTACAATAAATTAATGTATTCTTCATTCTAGGGATAGTGAAATCTCATAAAATATTGGTGTTGCATTAGAAATTTAGCAATCTAAATATATCTTATTGTCCTTCACATTTTTGCATTTGTAGACTGTTATTGTTCATTATATTGGTATCAAGTGCAAAAAAGGATCAGCCCTGAAATTCTATATTGTTGCATCTTTAATAGAGATTGTCACAGATCAGCACTCTTAGTTTTAAGGGTAATTTTGTGACATAGGTATAGAGTTAAGGTTTAGATTAGGCATCATGATGGTGGCTCTCCATCACGGCGGACGATGATATTATATGTCCATCGGCACAACCCTATGGCCTACTTTACAGACGATCAGTCCATGCACTGTACTTACTGTCAAACCTACTCGTCTTCAGAAAATGCAAACAATTTGTTTGTTAGAGGAACAACTAACCTTAAATTAGAGGCAAAAAAAGACCAGGAGTCAACCAAGTCTCATGTCAAGTGTACTGCCATACAGCTGGCAAAGATGAGACCCTAGGAGCAGTGTGTGTCAATAAAGGCTTTTGGATAGCTTAGTGACCCTGTGCTATAGGCCCAAGGACTTAGGACTTAGTACCTCTAAAGAGCCAGAGGAATACTCATTGAACAGACTCTGTTCTGAGCTCAGCCTTTTACATAGATTAGTTACCCTGTGCTTTAGGTGCACGGACTTAGGGCTTAGTACCTCAAACAGCCAGAGGAATACTCATTGAAGATGACCTAGCAGACTAAAAAAGTCTCATGTTCTGTGACTACTAGTCTCTCTTTGTCAGAGGCTCTCCGCGAGTTGCAGCCCGGCGGGGACAGATTTAGACAGTCACACCTCCTGTTATCTCCTGTCACCGTACGGCAGATGAGGGCACAGCAGACCCGGGGGTTACTGAGGTGAAGGCAAAAAAGGAGTTGGCCCTTGACAAGAGAGCGATACAACGCCTCAGTAACTGTCACACTGGTCATGACTTCCAGCACTCTGCTAGATGAAAATGATAGTATGTGCAGTTGCATATGTTGTCAGCAAAGTTGTAGGTTTGCAAACCATTTTTTTAACATCTTGAACTATGTATTTTTAGCACCTTTTTATCAGATTTCATAGCATTTTCAGAATCCCTTTCAAGTTTTGTTCCAGTCTTAACAAAACTAATTATAGTTTGAATGCTGTGGATGACTCACACTGCCATGCAAAAAGATTTGCTCCACAAATGGAGTAGAGTACATTAACGTCTGTCTCCCTGTCTCCCTGTCTCCAGGCCAGCAGGTCCAGTCTAGACAGCTGAGGGAGAGACTGGTTGAGCTGGAGATTGAGATCGAGAGATTTAAAAAGGAGAATGCTGCCGTCACCAAACTCATACAAGAGAACGAGAAAAAACAGGAAAATCTCAGGTGATCCCTCACCTAACGTTTACCCTTTAAATTACTTTCCAAAACTTTATTTTGATATCCTGTTCAGTGTTTCTGTATTTTGCTTCATGCTGTTTTATAAATTGTCTTTCTTTCCTACCATCTCCTTGTCTGTGTGATTTATGTGTACTTTGTTGTTGTTTCTGTAGGAAAGAGCGTTTGGAGTTTGAACAGAGAAAAGCAGAGGAGCTGGCCAAGTTTGAAGAGTACAAGAAAGAGGAGAACAGGAAGTTGCATAAGGAGCGCAAACTGTTTGAGAAACATGCGTCTGCCGCCAGAGCCGTGCCCGACAAGAAGGAGCGAGAAGAAATCCAGGTGAGGACTCAAGATAGTTAAGTTGACTTTTGTATACTTTACATGCACATTCATTACAAACTTCAAGTAAATACTAATGCTGCTGCTGCTGCGTCTGCAGTTCATATTATAAAGCATGATTACCAGGTATTGGCATAAACCAGAATTAAACATTGTTTAGTTGCAGTCAGGAACCAAAATCAGCACCATCTACTAGCCAAATGCTGGTACAATATGCAAGTTGCTGGTAGATTTGCTTCTTTTACCAGCCAAAAAACAATGGCAATCTATTGAGTGGCTGGGAAAATTTCATTCACTAGGCATTTAGCTGGTGGATGAAAAAATTAATGTTGGACCCTGGTTACATTTCACATAAAATTATTTTAGGCGAATAAAAGTTTCTACTCATTGACACATTTTACACTGCAGTCACGTCAGGGCTGGGCAATATGTCGATGTATCGATATTGTGATGTGAGACTATATGACGTCTTAGATTTTGGATATCGTAATATCGTGATATGACATAAGTGGTGTCTTTTCACTGGTTTTAAAGGCTGCATTACAGTAAAGTGATGTACAGTACTTTTATGAACTTACCAGTTCTAGCTGTTCTATTATTTGCCTTTCCCCACTTAGACATTATGTCCACATTTCTGATTATTTATCTAAAACCTGTGAAGTGTGAAGATATTTTGTGAAAGTGCCAATTGTCAACCCTATAGTATTGCCTCAATATCAAGGTATTACATCAAGAATGTTGTGATATCTGATTTTCTCCATAATACCCAGCCCTAAGTCACATCCCAGATTTAAGAGTGAGTGCTATGTTTTGTAGCTCTATGTTTCACATTCACAGGCAACTGAACTTCTTCACTTATTCAAAATGTATGGTTTTGCTTTTTTAAATAATCAAATAAAAATTAACCTGTTCAGCAGCACAAGAAGATATTCTGGGTGGAACTCTGCTGTAATCTGTCCTTGTGCTCCGTGCCAGGTGTTGAAGCAGCAGCTGAGCTCCCTGCAGGAGGAGCTGAAGGGAAGGGAGAGTCGCTGGGCCTCCACAAACAGCCGGCTGCGGCAACAGATCGACTCCCTCAGCCAGGAGAACAGTTCTCTCCGGGATGAGGTACCCACCTGACCTTTGACCCTTTTATCCAATTTACTGGCATTGAAACATCTGGATATGTTATAGGTAAAGGAGAACACACATGTTGAAGCCAGATGTAAATGTGAAATGTCAGAGCACATCTGGAGGGGGTCTGGCTGGCATTGCGATCAGGTGAACCAGGTGTAAATGCAATCCATGCAGCATTGCCACATTCTTAACAAGTTCAGTGGTCCCCCTACTTCTCTTCTGTCTAGTGTGAGCAAGCCCAGCAGAAGCTACACAGTGTATATGCAGCTGAAAGTCTTCTGCCTGCCTGTCAGCTCCGCTAACAAACTGAGATCTGATCACAATCAAAATAAGAACACCACACTGGAATAACAAGCGTAAATACAAGGACCCATGGATTGGATGTCATCCTGATAACATATCCAGATCCCATTTTAATACCAAGTGTAAATTGGGTGTTTGTGTATCATAGAGAAAGATGTCCATGAAATATTGTTTTAAAAAAGTTATCTTTGCTGAATGTTTGTAGCTAAAGTGAGTGTAATAGTTTATTATCTTAGAGTCTTTAAATAATAAAACTCATATGTGCATTTTTGATTGTTGCCATGATTCGGTTGTAGTCGCAGCCTTGTTGTGTTTTTCTTTTTCTTTATTTAACACGTTTTAAGTATACTTCCTCCTTTAATTTAAGATCCGGATGTTGGAAAAGCTTCGTCTCAGTGCCTGGAAGAAAAAGCCTGTCAACGCAGAGAAGGACAAAGAAATGAAAGACGGTCCCAAAATGTTTGAGAATAATGTGCCATCTGTGACCAAAGGAGTGAAATTCGCTGTAAGCATGTTTAAACTATTTATGGTTGTATTGTATTCATGTTCACTGGAATGTAGTATTAAATAACTGGTAGTGTCAGTTAAATGTGTTAACGCAAACCCATTTTATTGGCGTCAGTTTTTTAATCGCGAGATTAACGTTCTTTTTGACCTAGCAAACTTAGTAGTTTTTTTCACATGCTGTTGCAACAACTAGTTTCTAGCTAGAAACAAAACAACAGCTACGCCACAGACACTTGTTTGGGCTTGCGAGCCGGCCAAAGAGTAGTGACGTTACGTTTTGAGTGGATGGCGAGCGTGAGACGCCGAAATGGACGGCAACAAGGTTCTGGATGGAACGTTTACTTTTTAAAAGTTGCCAAATGGCTCCATTGACAAGACCAAAGTGATCAGTGTGTTTTGCACTAATAAACACACATTACATATTGTTCACAAAAAAAAAACTATTAGACTTCAATTTAACTACATATTTGAAATCTGTCTGACCAGGACAATGTGGGAGAAGTTATGTCATTTATGATTTA
This sequence comes from Etheostoma spectabile, assembly GCF_008692095.1. NCBI lineage: Eukaryota > Metazoa > Chordata > Actinopteri > Perciformes > Percidae > Etheostoma > Etheostoma spectabile. The sequence continues at coordinate 450,205 of NC_045743.1, forward strand.
TCTTTACACAAAACAACTGTTAGTGTTAATTTTGTCACCTATTTTTAAATTTAGTCTTAGGCCAAATGTCCTTGTTAATTTTAGTCATTCACATATGTTAGTCAAGTTTTTTTAGACTAAAAGTCTCGTCATTTTAGTCTTTCAAAAATAAATTATTTCTGAAAAACATTTCAGTCAAATAGTGTTTCACAGATCTCAAATATTATCAACACTATTAACAAACACATAAAAAGGCACCAGGTTTCTTTGATAGTCCGCAAATCTCTCATCCGTGATTATCCCTTCATCTTTTTTCCTCATCTCTCTCTCTCTTTCTGTGTGTTTTTAGAGTCCTCTTGACTCCAGCGGAAGGAGCAGCAGCCCCCCACAAAGCAGCACTGCTGCAGCCACTAGAAAGGAGAGCAGTCAGGTTGTTACAGGTATTGTGAAGCGTTTCAATTCACAAAGATAATATTATATATATATATATATATATATATATATATATATATATATATATATATATATATATATATATATATATATATATATAAATAATTTGAAACTATCACATGACTACTTGTATGTAAAAGGTGGTGTGCGTAGGGTCTCCCCCAACTCTGCAGCTCCCCTCAGTTTTACAGAGCTTAACAGTAACTTTCAGCTCATTGTTTTGGTCTTCCAGCATGAAACTGTTTTAAAGTGTTGTTTTTAGTCGCAGCAGGCAGCTGTTCTCAGCAAAAATCACATAACTAACTCTGCCCCAAACAGTAGACAGATTTCTCCACAATATATACTGTATAGATTTGTATTTTTGTTAACAATTGTTAAGAATGGTCAAGATTTTTTTTTCCCTTTCAGTTTTGTGTCAAATGTCAGCAGGGATAAAGAGTAGCCTAAGGAGGCCATCAGGGCCAGGCTCGTCTTCCTCCTCGTTGCCTGGCGGGAAGACAGAAGACAGGTCAACACCTGCCAGCAAGAGCCAGGACACACTGCCAAACCAAGAACCCTCGAGCAACTGCTCTCCGGTAAGAAACGTACGCCATTAGTGCTGCTCTCTCCTCTCTGGTATAACAATCCCTCAGCTTGTCTAGAGACAGTTGACAGTCTGGTCAGTTCTTTTTTACCTTCGTATCCTGTTCAGGATTGTGGGTCTGTTTGGAGCCTAACTCGACATGCTGCCATCTATCAGAGGTAATGGTGTAATGATTTTAATGTTTTTTTTTTGTGTGGTTTTTTTTTTAAACATCTTGTCTTTCTAGAAAAGAGATTCTCTGCCAAAAGAGTCAGAGTGCAGTGAGGTCGAAGAGCCAGAATCTGCTCAGGAGGTTATCACACACCCCGATGGGAAGGTGAGAAAGTGGAAAGATGTGCCATTTTTACATCAAGGAACATGAAATCCTGAAAACTCTTGTCTTCAACATTCAGATTCCATAGCAGGAATTTGTCTGCTTTGTCCGTTTTCTTATCTGTGAATCCCATGAAAAGACCAAAAACAATGTAATGTAAAAACTTTATTGTCCCACATCGTGGTAAATTTATCTTGGGCGCTTAACCCTGCTTAAAGCACTTAAGCTGCAGCCATAGTAAAACAATGAAACACAGACAGCATGTACAGATACTATACAATACCCTCCAACAGACCGTACTGAGGTCCTGAAGGTATATAAAACCCAACATGGTGTCATGCAATGCATTAGTTAAACATTACTCAAAATAAATGAAAGCGATATCACAAGAACAATAATTACAAATCTCCATCGTCATGCAGGCCTGTTCTGCTTTTTACTCGCAGGTATTTAGGAGCTGAATAGACATTGGGATAAATGTTTTTCTCCAGCGTGGAACTCTAAACCTCCTACCGGATGGCAGCAGCTCGTATTCTGCACACACAACGTGACACGTGTACTATTCTATTTGCTTGTTGCAAAGAAGCCTGTTCATAAATACTTGGACAATGCATGGATAAGTGCTCGTTAACACTTGAGTCCATCTCTCAACACTTGGGCTTCTCAAGCCTGTCTGTCGCCCCGAGCCCATGTGTTTCTACTGAAAATGTAAATCTTTAAATATGGCTTACAAATTAATAGCTTCTATAATTAAACAGGAATAACCCTAACCCTAAAAGGAACACATTGTATTTGTAGGGGCTATTTTCATAATTATATCTACCGGCACTTTATTTTTGGCATTGTTTTGGCGCCTGTAATAATCTCCCAGCATATTGTTTAAGTTGTCTGAGAGAAAACTAGACCCCTGCACCTCCTCTTGGCTCTGCATTTAGGCTTCAGAAAACCCAGCTGTCCCAGGAGACGTTGGCCAATCACAGGTCCCTTCAGAGACAGCGTGTTTCTAGTGAGGAGAGGGAGCGCTGATAGAACAGTAATATTTACTACATTCTTAGATATATAGATATTAAACATATTTTGTTAATTCAATAAGTGTTTTGTACTTTGTATTTTTGTTTGCCCTGACAACCACACAGATCTGTGGAAATTACCACAGTCAACAATAGGTATATTGAAGACTTTAACAATGCATGGTGTTGATTTGAAAAAGTGAAACAGTGTGTTGTTATAAGCTGCTGATGGAGCTCTGATGGCTGTGATACTTCCAGGTAGAGAAGGTTCTGGCCGGTGGCCGGCGTCTCGTTGTTTTCCCCAACGGGACCAAGAAGGAGGTTTCAGCCGACGGACTGATGGTCAAAGTCACCTTTTTCAACGGAGACACCAAAGAGGTCACAAGTGACCAGAGAGTGGTGAGACACGTGCATTACGTTACATTAAATTCATGTGGCAGACACTTTAGACCAAACAACACAGAAAAACGAGACGCAACGGGCAAACTCCAAGTATTGCAAGCTTGTGAATAATCTACAATGCATTGATGAGTTTGTTAAACAGTATAAACCTGCGTGAGTCTGGTACCCCACGTCATCCAAAAATAATTACAAACACTGCTATTCGTTTGTGTCGTAAACATCATTTGTGCTGTGAAGGATTTTAAGTAATTCTTAATTTCCCACAAAGCTCATCGCAGTTACGTGTCAGTTAAACATAATCAACGCCTATGCCCACAGCCCCCCTGATGGTTATCTTTGACCAGCAGGTATTCTGCAAGGCCCTGGTTCATATTAGACTGTATTAGTCAAGGAAAATGAGAATGATACGAACGTAATATTTCCTGCAATGTCATGAATGGTATTGCAATACCAGTCAAAATAATTGCAATTAGATATATCTTTCCTTATATTGTGCGGCCCTCGTGGGAAACACTTTTATACTCATGTCTTTGTGTACTTGTACTGTGTATACTACCCTATTTTGCTCAGAAAGTAGATTATACAGTCTTACAGAAATTGTATTTCACATATTCTAATGAGGCTATGCAATTTTGAGGTTTTCAAAGAATTATTAATTTTCCTTAAGGTAAGGAGGGTGACGTTCATGTTGAAAGTTCAACTTCCTTTAAGCTTCTCCAACAATGTATGTCTTTATCTGTTGAGGTCAAAGAGAGATGTGAACTTGACTTTTCTTGTCGTACCTTGAGAGCTCACAGTTGAATGTTCCCAAGTTACCCATCTGAATTCATCTACTGGTTACTCTTATCATGGCGCTGCTCCTTGTACTCAGATCTACTACTACGCTGACGCCCAGACTACACACATCACCTACCCAGATGGCGTGGAGGTCCTGCACTTCCCCAACAACCAGACTGGTGAGAGCAGATGATCAGCAAAATACATTTTCAGTTATAAGAATAAGTGCAGATCAATTTCAGTCAGTCAGTCAACTAATGGATCAACTGTAGCTCTGTAATATGTAAAGTACTCACCGGCCACTTTGCGGAACACCTGTTTAGCTGCTCCATAGCGCCAAAATCTAAATCAGTCAATCACGTGCCAGCTACTCAACACATATTGGCACATAGACGAGGAAGAAAGGTAATTTACGTGACTTTAAACATGGCATTGTTATTGGTGCCTAATGGGCTGGAGTTTACAGAGAATGGTCTGAAAAAGGGAAAACATCAGTGATTAAAACCTGCATGGTTATGAATATTATTTTATTCTGCTCCAGAAAAGCATTTCCCAGACGGCCGTAAGGAAATCACCTTCTCAGATCAGACGGTCAAGAACCTGTTCCCCAACGGGCGGGAGGAGAGCGTGCTGACAGACGGGACCATCATACAAGTCAACCCGTAAGCCCTTTCCCAATTCCCAGTATGTGCATCCCAGATTCCTCTCCTCGCTACAAGTCTTAGTCAAGACCCGCATGGACATTTCCCTGTCCCTTTATCCCTGTAGGTTACGGTGCTTTTTACATGATGTATTGCATTAATGTCTGAGTGTTTTCTATAATGATTTACTTTAATAATTAGAGAGTCTGCTTGTTAACGTTTCCATACGCACAGTAATGTCACTACAGTAAAACAAACTGTAGTCTAGCTCTAAACTTGACGAAGGAAACAGAACTTGACTTTTTACTTCCTAATGAAGTTGCTGCCGTTTCGAGTGTTTCTCACTTTCAAATGAAGCCGTCTGTTCAACAGCAGCTCACATTTTAGAGAATGTTAATATTTTCACACACCCAGTATTAATCAGAATGTTAATTTGTATGATCCGACCGGCCCAATCTATGACGTGAGATTAGCCACTGATTCTCTCTCTCTCTCTCTCTCTATTTTGGGGTCACAAGCCTGAGGATCGACTAGGTACAAATTTGGGAATTGACAAAGGCCCATAGTCGAGTTAGCTGTCTAGATTTACCCAGAAGAGATCTGAGGAGCAGTTAAACAGTCCTCAAGTCGACGTAGTTTAGAATGCCAACACAAAAAAGAGAAAGGCGAGGGCCCAGCAGCATCTAACAATCCTGTCAATGAAACAATGATATAGACTAACCCGTTATGCAAGTTCTAATTCATCTAAACGTCTAGGTGAAAACTTTCATCGGGTGTGCAAGAATCATAACAATTATCCAGTTTTGAGTACTGTACTTAAATATTGAGGTATGTTATACTTCTACTTCAGATGAATTTACTAGTTTAAGTTATGGAAAGCTTCTAAAATATAAAGTAGTTAAAACGGGCTCTACCTCAACCAGTTATAACAGTAAAATGATTCCTATAAATACACATTCTTTTAATACTGCGTTTAGCTTATACTGTTGTACTTTTACTTGGATTGTGAATGAACTTGATAGTGTTGTATGTACTTTTAAAATAAGTGAAATGGAATGCAGCTAACAATAGTTTTCATAACCAGTTTCCACTGTAGAAAGTGTAACCAGCCAATGTTTGGTATTTTTGCTTAAAAAAAAAAAAAAAATCAAAATAGCTTAGCAGCTATTTTTCTGTTGAGCCACTAATCAATTCCAATTTGATGCTTGTATCTAGCTGTATACGTGCATGAGATAATCAAGTAATCAATGCAGCTCTTTCAAAGATTGGAGTTGAAGTATTTTCTCCATGATTACACTACTTTTCCATTTCAAAGTTTCACCAACTTCCACCTTAAACCAACTCTAACTGAATGTGTGCTTCCTCTCAGGGACGGCACAAAGGAGATCCATTTCAACACGGGCCAGAAGGAGATTCACACAGCTGACTACAAGAGGAGGGAGTATCCAGATGGCACCGTGAAGACGGTCTACACCGATGGTAGGCAGGAAACCCACTACCCCACCGGGCGGCTCAGAATCAAAGACAAAGACGGCAACGTCATCTTGGACAACATGGCCTAGAAATATGTCTTAAAGCAAACCTCACTTTTCTGAGTCAGTACAGCTCGGATTCTCAGAGACTAATTCCAAAATGTCTCCACCAAATCAGATTTGAATAATTTTTTTGTTGCTCCCTTCTTCAACATGCAGCTAAATCCAAGGCAGCTACAGCGGATACAGTAAATGAGTTCAAGTTGTGAACCTTTTTCAAGTTACAGTCAACGAGTTTGTAAACAGGAACTGGGTTTGCAAGAAAACTCCACATGGCTCATGTTTCAGTGATGCAAAGAAAATCTTTTGTCTTATCTTGTTTGTGCCTAACTTCATTCATAGTTATGAATCAAAACATTTGAACAATAACTTAAATGCTTTGTTCACACTTTCATTGAAGGCCTGGGAAATATGAAATGGCGTAATAGAAGTTGTGTAGCTGAACTGTGTGAGTGTGAGAGATGTTTTTGGGTTTTAAAGTGTTTGCTTACAACTATTATTAATTTGTAAAAATGTTAAATACATATTTATTTTATTAGCCGACTGTATATTTTTTTGTAAAATAAATTATTTATGTTTTTAAAATCATGGATCTTTGTTTTCACAGTCGTCAAGGTTTAATTGCAGGTCTGGACGTCTTAATTAATTAAAGAAAACACTGCAGAAAGGTTGGACAGCATTGGAAGACTTTAATCTGGACCTTCACACACAAGTCAGTCTCACTTCAGTCAAATGAACAGAAAACGTGCAAAGTCAACAGAGCACACTGGAACACAAAATACACCACTGCCCTTTGGTATAACTGAATGTAAAGACTACACTAATATGGAAAAACTTAGAACGGCAGTCACTTAGCACAAGCTTCCAGAACAGGTCACCCGCGAGTAAACCTGGAGAAAGACGAGATGGGGGATTTACTAAACAGCAGCACAATGTTTTCTGTCTAAGACTCTGCTGGTTATGATTGTTTATCACATTTACTATCTGATGCAATTTGGCTCAAAGACCTCAACTCCATTATGAATCAAACCTTGCTTATTTTTCATTAACTGATCGTTGAGGGTGTAAAACATCATCCCAATAACCTGGAATCCAAGTTGACGTCAACAAATAGCTCTTTCGGAGCATATTTCTACTACTCTAGTATTATTTCTACTAACTAAACAATTTAACTTTAAATCTGAACTTTACCAATCAGCCCTAAAAACAACATTTAAGATCAAAAGGCCTGTACTACAAAGCAAGATTTGGCGTTAAGGTAAATTTAAGGTTCAACCCAGGGATTTTTGTATCATGGAACACTTGTTATCGGGTTAAATCGCCATGGTAATTTGTGCACATTTAAAGACCAACAAGCCTGCTAACATTCCCTGATGGGTATTTTTTTATTAAATGTGTAGATTTTCAGCGGAGGTAATTACGTAGGCCTATGGGCTATTTGTCAACTTATTGAGCCGTGTGTTGCCAATGTGCACATCGGTTTGAATTATGTTTTATATGTTCTTTTATGTGAATGCACCCGTCGCAACTGAATTGATTGAACTAGTTTTTAACCTCTGTGGTAACACAGCTTATGCAGGATCGCGGTTGTCAGGTGAAGCCGGGTAACTGAAATGAATCCAGGGCAGGTTGATCTTGATTCGTAGTACAGGCCTCAGATAAATCAACATTTTAAAAAGCACTTTGAAATAAAGCTGAAAACTCACGTCTCCACTCTTCTTCACTCCAACTCAGCCAGTCCGCTGCTCACGAGAGGAAGATGGACCAACTCTTGTTTCTCATTGTACAAAAGCACTTTGAGTTCTGGGTCCCGGGCCTGAACAGACAAACAGGGCACATGGAGGCAGTAAGACACAAGAAAGTCATGTCTCGGACTCTGACAAAGGTCTGAAAGGTCAAAGATAAGACAATAAACTGGGTGTTGGCAATAGAGATCCAAGTATGCCGGTGCTTTGACTTCTTTCTTTAACTATGTTTTTATATCAAACTCCTTCTTGACTGTCGTGGTGTTGAGTCTTATTTCATTGTCAAAATGTTAAGATCAAGCTCTTTTTCAAAAGAGACCTGAGAACAAATTGCCAGACAGCCACCATTTAAAAAAACCCAGATAATTCCTGACAACGACAATCAAGCAACAACTAGAGTTTGATTGGCGAGTTTCAGTCACAGTATGTCGAGTGAAAATGAAACGCCAGACTGGAAGACCCCCCCCCCCCCCCCCCCCCGCAGGTTCCCGGGCAGCAACAACAGCAACACACAGAGAGAGAGAGAGAGAGAGAGAGAGAGAGACGAGAGAGAGAGAGAGAGAGAGAGAGAGAGGGAGAGAGAGAGAGAGAGGAGAGAGAGAGAGATGAGAGGAGAGAGAGAGAGAGATGAGAGGAGAAGGATGTGTTGTAGGGCTGCACGATTATGGCCAAAATGATAATCACGATTATTTTGATCAAAATTTTGATCGCGATTACTCTCACGATTATTTGTTGATTTTAACCAAAACAAATGTTATTGTCATATAGGCTGTTTATAACTGCGAGAGGGAGTGTGATGGACGCTACTCACAGAGAGACGGCTGATCATTATGAACGGGTCCAGCACGGGTCGAACGGCGGAAACACACGTTGTGTGTATGAAACGTCTGTATCTTCACCGCGCTGCATTTTTATGAACTATGATATTCTGGCCATGGGTCACATCTCTGGCCCAGGTCCAGGTCCCGGTCTCTACCAACTGAAGTTAGTTGCATTCAATAACTTCTTCTGTGTTCTTCGCCGTAGCGGCCGCAATAGCAGAGTTACCATGGGAACACTGGTACAAATACTGGTTTGCCCCTCATACTTAACAATATACAGCTGTGTGGAGTAGAGAGGGTAGGACGAGAGAGCGTAGAAAGATCCAACACAGGCACGGCTTTACTGACGAAATGGATCATGTAACGCAAAATTAAACCATATCCATATAAACAGCATTGCAGCGGATGCGAGGACATTAGCACCGGTCCGTCCTAGAGGAGCTAACAGCTAACAGACGCTACTAGCACCGACTAGCACTGGTCACTGCTGTTGTCGGAAAAACAACAGATGGGACAATATGTTGCGTTTACTGGTAAACTGGTAAACCTTGAGACTGACGTATAACCGACTGCTATCTGTTGAGTTGTCCTCCCGCTACTCTGTCCTCTGGGACTGTCTACATCTAGAAACTTAGCTGCACGGGGTGCAGTGAACTACTCTGACTGGCTCACGAGCAGACGGCTTTACGGAGCGGAGATGGGCTATGCAAAAAAACACGGCGCGTACTATGAAATGACGCTTTATAAAAAATAATCGCTCGATCACGCAAATTTGATCGTGGGAAGTCCAAATCGTGATCGCGATTAAAATATAATTAATTGTGAAGCCCTAATGTGTTGTATAGGACAAGGTCTGGGTGCCGCCATTGCTCCACTGTTGTAGAGGATGTGAAAGGAAAAGCATTGATGAACAGTCGACAGAAAGTAAATATAACATTTGTTTACGCTATACGGTGCCTTTAAATAACTATCGCTGGGTCCAATCCAAATGAAAAATCTGTGAAACATAATAATTGCTCCTTAGTTATAAACAGTCATGATAGGGCTGCACAGTTAATCAAATGTTAATCACAATCACAATTTTGACTTCCCACGATCAAATTTGCGCGATCGAGCGATTTTTTTAAGTGCGTCATTCATAGAATTCGTTTTTTTTTTGCAAAGCCAATCTACCGCTCCGTAAACCACTGTCTGATCATGTGCCAGTCAGAGTTGTTCCCTGCACCGCGCAGCTTAGCTTAGCTCTAAGTCAGGATTTGTGTGTCTTACCACAACAGAGGCTGTAATGTGGCCGTGTAACATGTCGATCATGTCCATTGCTGCTTTCACGCTCCACCCGGGGCTGTAGGGCAGCACTTTTTCATGCTTGTTCACAATCGGAGCCTTGAAGCCAGCGACTTTGACCTTGAGTGCCTGCGATGGAAATCTTAGCAGTTCAGCTGGCATCCGACGCAGCCTGACAGGAAGTGACAGAACATCAGATTCTGTCATTCTCAAGCTTCCGAGTGTAGTTATGGGAAAACAAATACCTCTAGGAAGTTCTCCAATAATCACTTTTTAATTTAGTTGTTTGCAGGTTTGCATACTGACCTGTGGACCTTTAGTTGTGTAAAGTGTATATAAAATAATTAAATATGGATATTTAAATAAAACTACTCCTGCAGTGGGTGAAGTTCATACTTGCTGGTGGGCAGAGTGTCATCAGAGCCAAAGTCGACATGCTGGACCAGGAGCAGGAGAGGCTCAATGCTGGTGAATTTGATCAGCTTGGCCCGATAGTACTTCCCATCACTGTACTCTGCCAAACAGGGACTGCCTGGAAACCACAAGCATTAAATCAGGTCTATCCAAGTGAACTCGGCACACAAATGTCCGACTCCAGTGATTGTCTGCTGTGGTCTAGCAAAAGCAAAAAGACAAAACCTCAGGGTCTCTCTTAACAACAGAAAAAATGAAATATGGGACTATAGGGGAGAAAAAATAAATAAATCTGCTTGCTGATGCGATTTTTCAGCTTTACATGCACATTAGGGCGTCACCAGTTGTACACAAAAAATGGAATTTGGGACAGCGCTAATGCGGATATGATGGTGACTAAGTCTTAAAACGTTTTTTTTTAAAAAGCCCCATCCATTCCAGGAAACGTATGCAGTGAACAGAGTGAAATGTTACCATGACAAAAGTTGGTGAGTCGTTGCAGACCGTAGCGCTTTGCATTGATTCGGTCTAGAGCCTTCTCCAGAGTCTCTCCATCCACCTCCAAGTCCGCTTCCCCCTCCAAAGGCCACAGGAACAGCTGCAGGACAGACAGTTTAAACTTCAGTTTAGCTTCATTTATAAAGAGTTAATAACTAACTATAGACAGTCAACAATAATAAATAATAAAAATATGTTTTAGTTGCAGTTGTAGGGCAATGTGCAATTTGTTGTCAATCAGCTAATCAAAGTGATCTGATTTTAACTATTAAATTCTAGTGTCCAAAATTACGCTGGAAGCTCAAAAGGAACTACAGTTACAATGGTAAACAATATGGCACAATGTGTTTGGACCTATCAATCATGTTTAAGTGACATTTACAATACACATCAATCCTTTACTCAACTGACTCAGTTTTATCACCTAAAATTGTTTTAACAGTAGCCTCCTGTCACCATCAGAAACTTGGTTTGTTCATTGTTACTACTGTAAGCACATAACATTGTAAAATAGATAATGTTTTCTCTTGTTAGTAGTTACCTCGTTGGGGGTCCATAGGTGCTTGACCCTGACTTGGAACTGCTCTTCCTGTGGCAGATTTGGCTGGATAAAGGGCCCCAGCATCTGCTCCTCTGGGTCCTCTAGACCCTGGAGACATAGCATCTGCATTAAAATTACTCACCCTGCAGCGTTGTGCATTTCTGGTAAAGACAAGGATCAAAACACGAAAATAGTATGAACTGTAGCGGCAGAAGTAAACTGAGGTCTTATGTCAGTCATGAGACTTTGTGAATCATCTGACTTTTATAGTTTACTTCACTGGTTTATTCATGCTGCTTAAATCTTCTTTTAGCTAAACTGACGCCCCGAAGGGCGACAAGAGGCAACCGTTATAAAACTTAATCAATTAAAACTGCACATAGCTTGCTTATTTTTACCTACCAGTATGATGCCATTTAGGAGCAGGAGGACTCAAAAACAAAAAAGCAACTTGTTGAAAACTCTTGCTTTCTTAGACATGCAGCAGACACAGAGCAACATGAACATCTCATGTACAGTCTTTGAGTTACTGTTCACCTAATGAACAGATCATTTCTGCTTTAAGCTTGCGAGATAAATGTGTCTTAAGCTGCTAGATGTTCCACTTCCTTAACCGTTAAATTTCTTTGCCCAACTAAATCATTTAATTTGGGTAAACAAGTATGTGGGATGCAAGTCATAACCACTTTTGGATAGATGTTGCTCACCAGATTTAAATGATAGCTGTAGATATGGTTAAAGTAAGGTCTCCGTTTCTTTTGCTAATCTTTATATTCTAACTACAATACCTCAGTGTTGATGTCCCAATCATCCAGGAGGAGGGCAGGAGACATTGCTGCATGTTCCTGCAGAGAAATACATCCTGTATATTCTTGAGTGAATTGGGGGCAAGCACCGCTTTATCTCGGGAAAGAGAAAGCAACAGACACAAACAAACCTGTGCCGAGACAGTCCGGTCAATGGAAGCGTGTTCGTGGTGGCACAGGATCCTGCTGAGGCTCAGCCTGTCCAGGAAGAGCTCAACTTTGAGGGGTCCCCTTGGGTCAGCCGGCAGCTCCTAACACCACACACACACACACACACACACACACACACACACACACACACACACACACACACACACAGTCACCAACTACTCTATTAGTAGTTGATTACCAAGACCACCTTAAGGTATTGAGCGTAATTCTACCATGACTTGCATGTCCACAGAGCGGTTCAACAACACCTCCCTCAGCAAGGCCACCGCATCCCGCTGCCACTTTCCACCAACCTGAACAGCCAAAGAGGAGATCATTCTAATAATTATTGATTTAAAAATATAAATGCAATAAAATGTATCATGATTCTTTTTTCTTTTTTTTTATATATCTCTTGTATATACCGACACAAACTCTTACAGGGTTGATGCTGTGCAGCTGGCAGGGCATACAGAGCTGAGGAATGTCATCACACAACAGCCTGGGGTACACATGGACCACCGGGATGCTCTCCACCAGGCCATAGTCCACATATTGTACCTGGTAACACCAAACATTTACCAAAAACCAGCAAGTACCAGCAAGGAAAAGCTTTTAGTGCTGTCACTTGAACGCATTAATAACTGCGTTAAAGCAAAACCATTTTAACGGCGTCAATTTTTTTAGTCGCAAGATTAACGTTCTTTTTGGCCAAGCAAACTTTGTAGTTTTTTTTTTTTCACATGCTGTTGCAACAACTAGTAACGTTAGAAAAACTACAACACCACACCCGATCTAGCTAGACCGGAAACAAAACAACAAGCATGCCGCAAACACACTCGTTTGGGCTTGCGAGCAGGCCAAAGAGTAGTTACGTCACGTTTTGAGTGGATGGCGAGCGCGAGATGCCAAAATGGATGCCAATAAGATTTTGGATGGAAAGTTTACTTTTTAAAAGTTGCCTAATGGTTCCATTGACAAGACCAAAGTGATCTGTGTGTTTTGTTGTTACCACTTGATGGCCAAGCATTCAGCTGATGTGATTTCTCCGCCGCCTTGTCAATGCATTTTTTTCACCCTTTTATTGATGGACAGTGTTACACTGTGTGAGAGATTATTTTCTCCAAGTTGCGTGTGAAATTGAACACTACACTAGGCTCTATGCCAATGTTGTTTTCAATAAAAAAACATTTGCACAAAGCAAGCCGATCCACTTTTGCAGGTTGATAACAGCATTAAAATGAGAAAAGATTAAATAAATAATGAGACAAAAAAAAGAAATGTAGTTCTTGATAACAGTGCCGGGTGTATAATAAAAAATGTCATTTTAGCCAGACAAGCTGTGGCTTGCTTGTTGATGAATCTAGTTTAAATAGTCCATGAAAGGTCTTTCCAAAATAACTAGAAAATGACGTTTTGTGTGTGTGTCTTACTGACCTTGACATGTCCTCCCAGCACCTCCAGCAGCTGTCCTCGATACCACAGCATATCAGGTCCGATGACGGAACAGCCAAGGACCGACTTCCAGGTGTATGGCTTCTGCTTAGGCAATGTCTTCATACTCTGCTGAATCCTCTCCTGAAGCAGGTCCAGCTGATACTCTGACACACACACACACACACACCACACACACACACACACACACACACACACACACACACACACACACACACACACACACACACACACACACACACACACACACACACACACACACACACACACACACACAAAACACACACACACACCCCACAACACACGTTTAATGTGACATTTTTGTCTCTAAATTAAAACACCAGAGTAAAGTAATAAAAAAAGACTGACAACTTTAGAGTTGATACAAGTCTGTTTGGTCCCATCTCAATCAAATACAAAAACACTTTCTAGGAATTACCATACACCTCAACCGGTTGTTGCTTTTTGTTTACACATACAGTACATACTGTTATATCTGCTGTATAAAGGGCAATTATTTATCATCCTATGGACAGTTATGTTTTGAATCAAGTGTGTACTATTAAAAAAAGGTGATCTCAGTGACGATGTGCTCTAATGTACACCTGCATTCTGTGTTCTGGTGTAAATGACACCGTCCTCTCCGATGGCAGTAACAGTTATCTTGATGTGACTGAGGCATGGCAGCTCAGGGGGTTGGTACAACTGAGTCTGCACCTGTACACACACACACACACACACACACACACACACACACACACACACACACACACACACACACACACACACACACACACACACACACACACACACACACACACACACACACACACACACACACACACACACACACACACACACACACAACTTTAGTCTATTTCATCACAAGGCAATTCAAAGTGCTTATATAGACAAAGGCATTAGGACAAGATATAAAAATATACCCAAGAAAATATAAAAGCTCACATTCAAAATTCACTGATTCAAAATAAAAAGATTAAAGATGAATTAAGATCCAAAAGATAAAAACCAGAACAAAGTAAGACTGTATAGCTATGTAGTTACAGTACAAAATTCTCAAGCTATGACTTAAAAGAACTACAATCTTCAGCGGACCTCAGGTCTGTGAGTTTGTTCCCAATGTGTTTGTTTATATATATATATTTATATATTTGGAAAGAGGGAAGGGGGGGAGAGAGAGAATCACCTTCTGAGCAGACATAATGGTGCGGGGGGTAGGTATTGGTACAGTGGGAGTGAAGTTGAGGGAGGAAGAGGAGGGTGAAGAAGTGAGAGGAGCTGGGGGAGTGTTTTTGTTCTCGCCATCAGAGCAATCAGTTTTAGTCTCGCTCACTGCAGACTTTGGATCAGTTTCTTTGGATTTTTGAATTACAGCATCTCTGCAAGACAAAAGAAAAATACACTTAAAAAAAAGAAAAAGAATATCAGCCACTGGATATTGGCATAAAGTACTGGATATTAAATATATAGTAATAACATTCTTTCATATCTTACACATAGCATACAAATCTGACTCTTGTGTCTGCAGAAGCAGTAAGCAAAAGTAGTCTCAATGAACATTATAATGACAGTCAAAAGTAAATATAACATGTAAAGCATTTAAGAAACTGTTGCATTTGTATTTTTGAATTTATTTAGAGCTTCTGATGTGTGGTAAATTCTGAAAAAGATATGTGAAGAGACAAGACTATAGTTAATATTATTATGGCTATTAAGGTTTTGGCTTTTAGTTATTTTAGACCTATGAATCCTGAAAACCACACAAACGTCCATGCATGTGTCACACATGCACGCACATACCTTGGTTTTCTTTCCTTGAGGGCGAGGCCTTCACTGGCCAGAAAGTCTGCAATGCTGACCAACTGTCCCATTCTGTTGGGGCAGAACAGTGTGACGGGTACTGGACGCTCATCTGTCAACTCCTGTACAAAAAGAGAGGAGAGGGAGACACAAAGTGAAACTAGGGCAGTGCATTAACAAAGAACAGAAGTGCATAGTGGAAAGCAAAGAGTAAAAAAAGTATGGCTCTCTCCTGCGAGTTGAAAATGAAAATTGTCATTCAGAGACCCCTTCAGACGACTGAGATTCTTCAAGTGAAGCAGTCGCTTTTTGTTTTGTTAGTGAGTGTGCAGTGTAGTTTCTTGACATCTTTATGAAAAAAAAAAGTCCTGTATGCTGTGTTTATACTAACGCTAAGTTGGTTTAGTAGAGCAGAAAACAGACGGCGGTCTGCACATCTGGCTGTTGACTTTATTTACATGCGGTAAAGGCGTCTAACAAGCCGCACTTGCCACGCCACGCATGCGCAAACTGACACAAACAAAACAGAGCAAATAGTCCAACAGCCAAATCCAATTTTACTGACAATTCTTTCAGGTACAGTCTTGAAAATTTGTTAGGTAACTACTACTACTACTACTACTACTACCTTGGAGAAATTATTTGTCTTTACAAACTAATGTATGTAGATAAACAAAGCGGGAGCAATAAACCAAACCAAAAGGAAAAGGGAGCATGAGGCGAGGAAAGGAGAGGAGAGGAAGACCTTGATGGTCATAACGGCCGAGGCCCCAGTCAGGTAGTTGGAGAACATGTCGCAGGCTGTAGCCGTCCAGGTGGATCTGCCTCCCGCTGGCCTGAAAGACAGAAAGGAGAGTGAAGAAAAAGTGAGAGAAAGTGAACCAATAAAGACTGAAAGAAAAAAGTG
This sequence comes from Etheostoma spectabile, assembly GCF_008692095.1. Classification (NCBI taxonomy): domain Eukaryota; kingdom Metazoa; phylum Chordata; class Actinopteri; order Perciformes; family Percidae; genus Etheostoma; species Etheostoma spectabile. The sequence continues at coordinate 466,337 of NC_045743.1, forward strand.
AAAACCAAAGTAGCTGTCACACACTCAACTACTATCTCAGCACCATTTAAATCAGTCTTCGAAAATGATGAGTGTAGTTATATACAGTATATTTTTACTATCCAATGTTCAATGTGACTAACATTTTAGATCCAACCACCCACCCAGTCATACTTTTTTGTTGTCATGGGCAAGTTACCGGTTTTAAGGTTTGCCTTAAAGTCACTGTTTCCAAACCATTAAAATTTTCTGTTATACCGCTATAGGCTATGCTGTTTAAAATAAAATACAGTTTGTTCAATGGAGGAAAAGAAGTTGTGTTTTACCCAGACATTTCAAAATAATATGTTTCAGAGCTGTAATTGCAATACCATAAAGCCGTGGTACCCCGTGCTGAAGCTTATACTGTCAGAATCTACTACGTTGTGTCTTTGATTTGGATGGATACGCGAATAAATATAGTGTGTGTGTGACTAACCTGATGTCAGTGAGAGTGCACTCCAATGCCAGAGAACCCTTCAAGGACAACGGCAGGGGACGCAGGCAGCTAACGTCGAGCTTTACCATGTTCCCATGATCACAGCGCATCACCTGGAACCAGCAAGTAGGGAGACAGGAAGTCACAGTCAGTCACAGTTATCAATTTAAACAACCTTTAAGTCACAATAACATGTAATTAATGCTTTCAACCTACAGTGGGGCTCAAAAGTTTTGGGCACCCCAGGTAAAACTTTGTATTAATGTGCATAAAGAAGCCAAGAAAAGATGGAAAAATCTCCAAAAGGCATCAAATGACAGATTAGACATTTTTATAATATGTCACAAAAAGTTAAGATTTCATTTCCATCATTTACACTTTCAAAATAACAGAAAACAAAATAAAGGCATCTGCAAAAGTTTGGGCACCCTGCAGAGATAATACCTTGTACTGCCCCCCCCCCCCCCCCCCCTTGGCAAGTGTCCCAGCTTGGAAACGCTTCTTGTAGCCCGCCAAGAGTCTTTCAATTCTTGTTTGAGGTATCTTCGCCCATTCTTCCTTTCAAAAGTCTTCCAGTTCTTTGAGATTTCTGGGCTGTCTGTCACGCTTTTAAGGTCTATCCATAGATTTTCAATTATGGTGAGGTCAGGAGATTGTGAAGGCCATGGCAAAACCCTCAGTTTACGCCTCTTGATGTAATCCACCATGGAGTTTGAGGTGTGTTTAGGATCATTATCCATTTGTAGAAGCCATGCTTTCTTTAACTTCAGCTTTTTCACAGACGGCATCAAGTTAGCGTCCAAAATTCGCTGGAATTTTATTGAATCCATTTTTCCTTCTGCTCGGGAAATGTTCCCTGTGCCACTGGCTGCAATACAACCCCAAAGCATGATTGATCAACCCCCCATGCTTAACAGTTAGACAGAGGTTCTTTTCATTTCATTCTGTATCCTTTCTTCTCCAAACGTACCTTTGCTGATTCCAGCCAAAAAGTTCTACTTTTACCTCATCGGTCCACAGTACTTGTTTCCACAACGCATCAGGCTTGTCTATATGTTCATTTGCAAACTTTAAACGCTGATTTATCTGATGACCCTTCCATGAAGACTAGATTTGTACGAGTATCTCTTTATAGTGGAATGGCGTAGCACAACTCCTGTGTCTGCAGGTCTTTCTGGATGGATCGTGCAGTCAAACGTGGGTTTGGACTTGCTTTTCTCATCATCCTGCGAGCTGTTCTGTCTGATATGTTTCTTGGTCTTCCAGATCTTGCTTTAACTTGAACGATTCCTGATGACGGCCATTTCTTAATTACATTCTAAACAGAGGATATTGGCATCTAAAAACGATTTGTTGCCTTCTTATTACCTTCTTCTACTTTGTGAGCGTCCACTATTTTCAGTTTTCTAGACAACTGCTTAGAAGAACCCATGGAGCTGATTGTTGGGGCAAGGTCAGATGAGTCTGGGCATTTAAAACCTTAAGACTGACCTGGTCTTTCCAGATGATGAGTGAGAACAATCCATGACACTGTCAGGTCTCAGCTTTCCAAAGGGGGCGTTGCATCCTTGAAACTTTTTGGGCAGCGTGCCCAAACTTTGTAAAAAAAAAAAAGTTTGGGCAGCGTGCCCAAACTTTTGCGGACGCCTTTTTTTAAATTTTCTTTACGTGTTCTTCACGTAACGTGAAGTAACATAGCATTTTATTTAGTTTGAACTTGTCCAGAGGTGCAAGTAAATTTCTCTTCCACTTGCCCTACAAAAAAAAATTCTATTTGCTTAATGTCGAGACCTGCAGCGATGCTTCTGTTGCCTATAACGCCCGTTTCAGAGCATCAGAGGGCAGCGGACATTTCAGTGGCACCAAAATCTGCGTTGCTGTACGTTGTTTTGGTACCCAACCCTATGTCGGATGCATTCTCAATTACTGGAAATGTGTTTGTTTTTGCAAGGGGTGCTGCTCTTTATACCTCTACAATGTTGCTGGATGTGACATCAGCGCAGATCCGTCCTCTCTCCCAAACCCCGTTAATGTGAGCAGCACAGGACATGTCTGCTTTCCACACCACATCTTGGGGCTCCATTTGTGCACTCTCCTTCACCAGCTCACACATCCTGAAAAACATTGTAATAGTCATAGAACTAACATTATATGCTTGCAACTACGTCTGCAAAAATTGGAATATTTTATAAGAAAAACTACAGTAGACAAATATCCCCTTCCAGTGGCATAAAGAAGCCACTGTCCAATTGTTGTGCATTGTGTTGCAGATACAATACTGCATTCACACATTTTTCAGACAAAGATATCTGTGCTTGCTCATAGGGTTGTGTCAATGGACGATGTCACGATGGAGAGCCATCATCGTGATGGCACGCCCCCCACCCTGTCAGACACACGTTAATCCTAGGGTGCTAGATGTGAAATTGACAACTGCGAACACGCTTGTGCGCAGGATGCAAGATAGGGTTCCTTTAGTGGAAGCTCACCCCCTTTACAGTCTCTCTCGCTCCTTGTCAGTACTAGCTCTTTCTACTTGGACTGGACTAGGATCGTACATAGACTAACATATCAGCATGCGGTAAGCTCTGCGCCCTGGTTTGGACACAGTGGTCTCGAGTGAGAGAGAAAAGGCGTTAACGTGGACCGCTTATCACACTTTACTTTCTCCCCTCACCAGTTGGTGGATACTACTGTGTGCGTGCTGTGTAAATCTGATGTCCCGTGGGTACGAAACAATGTTATGTTGGATGTACAGGCCAAATGTTTGGACACACCTTCTCATTCAATGCGTTTTCTTTATTTTCATGACTATTTACATTGTAGACTATCACTGAAGGCATCAAAACTATGAGTATACACATATGGAATTATGTACTTAACAAAAAAGTGTGAACTAACTGAAAACATGTCTTATATTCTAGTTTCTTCAAAGTAACCCCCCTTTGCTTTTTTGATAGTGCTGCAAACCCTTGGTGTTCTCTCAGTGAGCTTCATGAGGTAGTCACCTGAAATAGTTTTCACTTCACAGGTGGCCCTTGTCAGGGTTAAGTAATGGAATTTCTTGCCATATTAATGAGTTGGGACCATTAGTTGTGTTGTGCAGAAGTCAGGTTGATGCACAGCCGACAGCACTACTGTACAACTGTTAGAATTCATATTATGGCAAGAACCGATCAGCTAAGTAAAGAGAAATGAGTGTCCATCATTACTTTAAGAAATGAAGGTCAGTTATTACGGAAAATTGCAAAAACTTCGAATGTGTCCCCAGGCGCAGTCACAAAAACCATCAAGCGCTACAACGAAACTCTACACTCTACTGTACTGTTACGCAAATTGTCAACTTGTAATTTACTGCCCTACCAGCAAACGGCAGCATAGCCATGTAATACTGTCTATTTACAGAGGGCATGTAAATGTATGTCTGATCGTTCTTATCTTAACCGTTAGCCCACAGGAATAGGAAAAAAAAATGTGTGTAAAAGTGCTTCTCCCTCCCTTCCAATACTATTTAAAAAAAATAAAAGTATCAGCAAATACTCACATGTAAGAAACTGGAACCAGCTAAAGTCACCATTTTTGCATGATAAACTTCTCAAATTAGTTAATCAACAGTCCAATTTAATTTGTTAATTAGGTTTATTCAAAAGATTTTTAAATCGTGGTTTTGCGCTTTAACTGTTGACCTTTTGAGTTGAGAGTTGTACTGGCTTAGCTGGACGTAGAAGCTGCTCGGCGAGTTGACGTGGCTGACTGTGACCTTTAGGTCTTTGAGTTGATCAGAGAGCTTCAGGTAACACTGAACCTCCAGCGGTTCCTCACACAGCTTTTCAGTTTGTTTTTGGTCCGGGTCATCAACGCCACATGTGTTGCCAAGCTCAAGTGGAGGGTCCCATATGGCAGACTCATCCCCAGGGAGCCTGTTATCCTTGGACTCAAGTCTGCAGGAAGGAAGAACCAAGTGGAGGAGATATTGGGGGCAGTGAGATTAGAAAGAGAGGTGAAATGGAGATCCTGTACAACAAATTATTTGTATATACAAGTTGTTGTCTTACCCTTCTTTGAAGGAAGCCAGCTCCTCTGTGACCAGCAGCCCAGCTATGTTGGCTAGCGGCCCATTTAGGCCACTTTCAAACAATTTGACTGGCAGAGGCTCAGTCTTGGGGGCTCTTCCTGGAGGGGTACAGCAAAGAAAATAAAAATGGTGCTATATCTCACAGACACAATGGGGGTTAGTGACGAGTGCAATATAAAAATTACAAGCTTAGCCACCCACCCACACCCTGTGTATTTTATTTTTTATAAAAGGCAAAAAAATCTAATTCACACACACACACACACATTACCTATAGCCACTACAGTGACCGGTTTCTGGTGAGCCAGGCTGACAAATCTGTTGCAGCAGGCATCACTCCATGTCTTGCCATCCAAAGGAATCACATCTGACAAAGAGCAGTGGATTGCCTGGATGAAAGAAGAGATACTTGCATGACCTTACCCCACACTCTTCAGGAGTGTTAATTTTAACGTGTGTAATTAATTAAATCAAATTAAATAATGTAATGATAATGGGCTTTTGGAATCTTTTGAATGTTTAAAAGCGTATGTCCAAAGTGTGCATGTGTATAAATGTAAAATTAGTAAAAATTGTATTGAAAAACTAGTAGAGGAACAACTAATCGTGGGCGGCTGTGGCTCAGTGGTAGAGCGGTTGCCTGCCAATTGGAAGGTTGGTGGTTTGATCCCCCACCTCTGCAGTCATTGTCGAAGTGTCCTTGGGCAAGACACTGAACCCCTAGTTGCCCCCGGTGCTGCGCATCGGAGTGTGAATGTGTGTGAATGTTTATCTGATGAGCAGGTGGCACCTTGTACAGCAGCCCCGGCCACAGTGTATGAATGTGTGTGAATGGTGAATGTTTCCTGTAGATGTAAAAGCGCTTTGAGCAGTTGTTAACACTGGAAAAGCGCTATATAAATACAGCACATTTACATTTACATTTAATCTTGGCCAAGTTTAATGAAATAAACAGTCCGATTGCAGCATACCGTATCTAGATGTTATAAAAAAAGATTTCTCCTTGAATTTTTATCCAAGACGTTAAATGACTTTTCCACTACATCATACGGCTTGACTTGTTTTTTGTAGTTTCATTTAACAAACATTTCGGATAGTACCTGGTATTATGCATCACCTCCGTGGAGTTCCTGAGATATTGTGTTTAAAATTTTGGGACAGGCATCTTGAAAACATAACGCTTCGGACACAGCTGTCGCCGGCACACAGGCATAAACATAAAATGTCAAACGTGTTCTCACCATGGAGGGAAGGGCAAAGAACTCATCCTTGATCTTCCTTAAGTCACTGACTGACAGGATATCTTTATTGCCAAAGTCAACATACTGCACCTCCACTTTTCTGCCCCCTGGATGACCTACACAGACACACACACACACACACACACACACACAGACACACAGAGACACACACAGACACACACAGACACACACACAGACACACATCTCTGATAGGGATTCTGAAACTGCTATGAATTCTGATAAAAAAAAAAAATTCAAAAAAAGATGCTGAAAAGACAGTTCAAGATGTGAAAAAAATGATTTGCAAACCTACAACTTTTCTGACAACATATGCAGCTGCACATAATATCAATTGCACCTAAATAGTTTTCTTGTTTAACCTGGACCCTACCAAAGATCGGCAAGATCGGCCTTTTACTGTGTGTTCAGATAAAATGTAGAGCAAATTTTGAATCTTTGATTAGACTCAAATTCCCCCAGGCTGACGCAAAGACGTATCACTGTGCAAGTTGAAAATATTTCAACTTAAAAAAAAATATTTTAATATTTCAACTTGCAAAATATTTGTGCATTCCTCTGAGCTTTATTAATCTGCTTCGTAAACATAAAAAGATAAAATGAATAAGGAGATTGGAGCAAAATTACAGAAAGAACCTGTGTTTCTGGTGAGTGAGTTTAGTCACAGACTCAGCTCAATACAAGCTCACACAACCCTATTTAATAATTTGCCTTGTGCTTTAGTCATCAAAGGGGGTATTAAAACATTGTCATAGTATGGTACTTAGAAGTATATTTAAAAGAAAAATATGATGCCGTCTACACTAAATATATTGAAAAGGGTGTTGGCTGGAATAAGAGCATTTGCAAGTTGTCTTGTGAAAATCTTCTGAGAATAACTGTATTCTGTATCTATAGCTCATCTGATCTGTTGCAACTACGAGTTGGATTTTTAACTGCCGCCCCAGCAAGAAGTAACTTTTAATGGAACTTTCCTAAGGGATATTTTGGCATCAGTAAACTCCAGACTTTGTGGAATATGTACAGAATGAAACAACAGAAAAAGAAGTTTGAAGAACTTTGGTGCTTCTGCTGCTGGTAAGCTACCAGCCAATATACGAGCTGTTTGGGGCAAAAAAAAAGACTTTAGTTAGTAGGTTTAGCCATGCCCCGTATTCTGATGAAACTGTAATGAACTGGATATAGGTTGAGTCACTTTTGCCTTACACTAGAAAGCAATACCCACTGGTAAAACAGACCTATTTATACCTGTGACACACAAACCCTCACCTATGACCTGAGCTCTGTACCACAACTTGTCGCCATAGCGGGCAACACAGGCCTGTTTGATCACAGGGCAGTAGATGTTGAGGTCATCTTCTCCAGCCACTCTTGTCGCATTGTAACACTCTTGGAGCTTGGTGGAGAGCAACAAAGACTCCATGTTATCAACCTGGTAGGACCGGCAAAGTGAAAAGATGGGAGAATGAAAAAAGAGATTTGTTTTCAGTAACAATAAAAAGGAAAACATTTCTATTTGTAAAAAACATTGAAACGTTAAAACAAATCTTTTTCTTCTAAGCACATATTTTCCTTTCTAGCTCATCTAAATTATACAGTGCCTTGCGAAAGTATTTGGCCCCTTAAACTTAGACCTTTTGCCACATTTCAGGCTTCAAACAAAGATATAAAACTGTATTTTTTTATGAAGAATCAACAACAAGTGGGACACAATTGTGAAGTGGAACGAACTTTGATATTTAAAACAAATAAAAAACTGAAAAATTGGGTGGGCAAAATTATTCGGCCCCTTTACTTTCAGTGCAGCAAACTCTCTAGAAGTTCAGCGAGGATCTCTGAATGATCCAATGTTGTCCTAAATGACTAATGATGATAAATAGAATCCACCTGTGTGTAATCAAATCTCTGGATAAATGCACCTGCTCTGTGATAGTCTCAGAGGTCCGTTTAAAGCGCAGAGAGCCTCATGAAGACCAAGGAACACAGCAGGCAGGTCAGAGATACTGTTGTGGAGAAGTTGGATTTGGACACAAAAAGATTTCCCAAGCTTTAAACATCCCAAGGAGCACTGTACAAGCGATGTTGTTGAAATGGAGGAGTATCAGACCACTGCAAATCTACGAAGACCCGGCCGTCCGTCTAAGCTTTCAGCTCAGACAAGGAGAAGACTGATCAGAGATGCAGCCTGATCACTCTGGATGAATTGCAGAGAACTACAGCTGAGGTGGGAGAGTCTGTCCATAGGACAACAATCAGTCGGACACTGCACAAATCTGGTCTTCATGGAAGAGTGGCAAGAAGAAAGCCATTTCTTAAAAGATATCCATAAAAAGTCTTGTTTAAAGTTTGCCACAAGCCACCTGGGAGACACACCAAACATGTGGAAGAAGGTCTCTGGTCAGATGAAACCAAACTTTGGCAACAATGCAAAACGTTATGTTTGGCGTAGAAGCAACACAGCTCATCACCCTGAACACACCATCCCCACTGTCAAACATGGTGGTGGCAGCATCATGGTTTGGGCCTGCTTTTCTTCAGCAGGGACAGGAAAGATGGTTCAAATTGAGGGGAAGATGGATGCAGCCAAATACAGGACCATTCTGGATGAAAACCTGATGGAGTCTGCAAAAGACCTGAGACTGAGATTTGTCTTCCAACAAGACAATGATCCCAAACATACAGCAAAATCTACAATGGACCGGTTCACAAATAAAAATATCCAGGTGTTAGACTGGCCAAGTCAAAGTCCAGACCTGTATCCAGTCTAGAATCTGTGGAAAGAAATGAAAACTGCTGTTCACAAACGCTCTCCATCCAACCTCACTGAGCTCCAGCTGTTTTGTGAGGAGGAATGGGCAAAATTTCAGTCTCTCGATGTGCAAAGAGACATACCCCAAGCGACTTACAGCTGTAACTGCAGCAAAAGGTGGCTCTACAAAGTATTAACGCAAGGGGGCCGAATACTTTCTCAAGGCCCTGTATCTCTGGTATCTAAGCCTTGTTTAAGCATTATATGTGTGTGTGTGTCTTTAGTACCAGCTGGATGTAGAAGTCAGAAGGGTTGTTGATGTGGGACACCACAGCATTGAGCTCTGTGTTGAATTTGGGATAGTCACGAGGATAGTACAGCAGCGGCCTCCTGCCCAACTTCACTGGAGAATAGAACCTGCAGTATTGGTAGTTTTGGAAGAGCACAGGCAAAATTAGGCCACTTCAGTAATGGGTCTCAATATATTTAGAAAGTATTTATATATAAATATTCAATTACATCAAATACAAACTAATTTGATGATCACAATTTCCCTGGTAATGTGCACATGGGTACCTGGCCACTTCGATGAAAACAAGGAACTCTCTGACAGAAATGGGCAGAGCACTTGATTGGTCCATGGAGACCTTCCTCAGGTCCACTAATAAAGAGTCTCTGTCCTGACCCAAAGGCCGCATCTCCACTGCTGCAGAGCCAACCACACTTTGAAATTCAACCTGCGCCTCATTACTCCAGCCCTTAGTCTGAACACACACACACACACACACACACACACACACACACACACACACACACACACACACACACACACACACACACACACACACACACACACACCACACACACACACCACACACACACACACACACACACACACACACACACACACACACACACACCTAATCAAAAGACAGCACTGCAACAAAAAATACATCAAAATTAAGATAAGAGAAAACACTTCACAAACCAGTAAAGGTACCTTCTGTCTTTCTCACAGTTACATTTGATTGTTTATACACCCACAGATACTAAAGGTAGAGGAAGGTGGAAATTGGCTAACATGTTTTCCTTTCTGTGCACAAAAACAAGCCACCTCTTGGATCAGCAGGGGAAGGCTAGGCACTCTGCCTATTACCAAACTTTTACAGTAAACAGTAACTTGAACTTGGGCCCAGGTTCCAGGTTCTGTTCAGTCTGTGGTTATGTATTTTCTGTTGTGTTGTTGTTAATGATTTTTCCTCTTATAAATACATCATGTACAAGCTGTACATGTGTTGTTGCGTTTGGTGTTGTATTTTTTAAAACTAAGTTTGAAACTTGAGAGCCCCCATATGTTATTTATCTTCCTTTATTAGAAAGGGAAAATGTGATTATTTTGTCAAAAACAGAAAGTGTATTTATTTAAATCTCAGTGGTCTTACCAGGTCATAGGGGATCAGGTCCTTGAGTGAACATCTGATTGCTTGCGGAACAAAGTGTTGCAGCTCTACATTCACCCATTCATGCACCTTCCTCAGGCAGTTATTCACAGCCTTCAGTGTAGACTCTGTGTTTCCCTCCTCACTGGAAAATATGACAGAGGATTGGAGAATGTACTTGAATACCTACTGGGTGACTAATAAAAATGCTTCACAATCAAGACATTTAAAATGTCAGTTAAGCATTTATGCTGTGTGTACTACAGTGTGCACCTTTCAGATATGGGAAAAATGCACATTATGTAGATTTTATGTACATTTTTTATTAAGGTCTAAATATCTTCTTTTTTTCTTTTTTGCACGGTAACAAAAGAACTGCTAAACTTGCAATACAGGCATCACTTATTTTACTTCTTTAGTAGGTCTTAATCAGACAAAACTATGCTGTGCGAGAATAACAAAAAAGGAGACACTTTAGAAAGCTGTCATTGATTTAGCTGGAAACTCTGGAGAAACGTAAGGAAGCAGTGGATAGCTGACAGGATGAAGGTTGATTTTTTTCCTTTCTGTGGACCATCTGATGCTCCAGAAGAGGATTAGGGTCAATTGTGTTTGAACACTATATTGAACATTTTACTAGAAAATGGCTTAAGTCCCTGCCTGAGCCGCAAGCTTCCATTTTCAACCTGTTGAAAACATGAATAGGAAGTCAATTTTGTTTGTGTACCTCAGTATGGTGATGATTTTGCAGTATCCATAGTCAAGGAAGAAGACTCGGATACTGGCCAGCTGGGTGGCTGGGCAGGCTTTCACAGCCTCCACACATCCTTTCCTCAAAACTTCAGCCACACTGGCCCGGCACCAGCGTTCCTCTTTACACTTTGCAAAGATCATGGAGCCTGGAGAGGAGAAGAGCAGAGCAGAGCAACAAAGGCTGAATCATGCACCCAGGAAGTTTCACTCCACTCTGAGAGACTGAGTGGTGTATAGGGTTGGGTATCGTTTGTTTTTTTTCCCCCCTACTGATGCCAAAGCAATACTTTTATAATAAAAGTTGAAAAAGATGAGCAAAAAAGAAAAAAGAAGGGTACTAAACAGTCTGCAACATTAAAATACGGCTTGTTTATGGCTAAGGCCATGTGGTAAGATTTAATAATAATGTAATAACTATAACTTATTTCACCAGTAAATTGCTGTTAAACGACAAAAATAACCACCAGATGGGAAAAGGGTGTTTCACAATGACCCTGAATGCACCACGAGGCTACCTGTTTTAAGTGAACACACCGTCTGTGTTGTTTATTTCCGACAACGGCAGCTGCTGCAGAGCAGACTGTTGCTGGATCCTCTAAAGTTAAATACAGTCACACTTTACACAGTTTAACGTTAGCTGTCAGCATTTTAACCGTGTTTAATCCAGCTGCTAGCTAAAGGTAGGCTAACGTTACCAGCTGTAGAGTGTAAAGTCGTAGTGTAATGTAAATTTCCATTCTTATTCAGCCTCATTACTAAGGTTTACGTCGGCACGGATGCCCTATTGGCACCGCCTTTCCGTACCCAACCCTGCAATCTCAATATTATTTGATGGGAAAGTCTAACATAATGAACTCATATGAGTTGAATAGTGGTATCTCTTCATCCATTATCATGGAGAGAATGTTGTTGTTGTTATAAATCAAACCATCCAATTCACTTAACTACAGATTTTTAAATTTAATGCACATCGGCCAACTAACTAATTCATCATAATAACAACACGCGCATTCACACACGCACCAGTCTCCACCGTGTGACTAGAAGTGAAGTAAGAACTGCGTTCGTTGCATAAGGATTGGATCTTCTTAGATAGGATCTCGCTGTCCTTCTTCTCGGCCAAGTAGCGGACGTAGAAGTGATTTGGATTCACAATGTGGGTAACAACCACCCACTGGGTGCCTAGAAGAGAGGACCAAGGAGAATCAGTAGGGGAGGAAATGTATTATCAAGGGAATAGGGAGAGGACAGGAGATAAGGAATTTTGAAATACAAAAACTTAGAGGATGGGATTACATTTTACTACAATTGTACCTTCAACATTTTTTTGTGAACATCAGTTAAAAGGGAGAGAAGCAGGATGCACGGAAGATGCAAAGGAATAAGAAAGAAAAAAGAAAGGATGGAAGCAGGAGAAGGGACTTGAGAGGGGATGAACAAAGAGGTTCATCATCAAAAAATCTTTCTGCAAAAACAAAAGGAAGAGGCTGTCTTTAAATGTGAGTCATCTCAGGCAAATATTGTATTGATTCAAAGAGGTACAACATCAATATCATAAATAACTATATTATAACTCAGTTGACTCTCCCTACCATTCCTCTTATTGCTCAACATCAGGTTTTTTATTCTCTTGGGGCCTCTCCATTTGTCATTAGCCAGCTCAGGGCTAGTGGGTGGGAGAGCTACAGAAAGAAACAAAGCATTTAATAAAAAATTATTAAGGCTTCTCTTCTGCTTCCATCATAAGCGATTTAATGTTCTGATTGAATCTGACATTATTTAAATCAAAGTCAAACAGGAACACATGACAAAGTCATACACACCGTTCTCTTGTTCGTGGATTACAAGCTCCTCAACAATAACATCGGGAGTTTCATGATCTGAGGACGAGTTGTGGCTAGAAAGGTTGGGCCTGTAACGAGGTGTAGGACTTGGAGAGGACACAGTGTTAGCTCCCGGGCTCTTCTGGTCCTGGGTTTGTGGGGTGGGGAACTTGTTGCAACTGGGTAAGATACAGTTTTTGTTGCTGCCCTTTGCCCGTTGCCTGGGGGACTTTCTGTTGAAGCCATCCCGGACATCTATGGGTGGAGACTCTGACAAGCTAAATAGGGAACAGCAAGAGGACTTGGTTTACAAACGCAGATGTCAAATGAGTTATGAGTCACATAACAAAATAAGAACGTAATTTAAAAATATGATGCAAATGAACTCAACAGCTTATAGCTGCAGATGCTAAACTGAAAGAGCTGAGGCAATTACAGGAGAGGGCACCACTTTTATTGTTAAATAATAGAGATTGGGCACAAACCCAAGAGCATCCCCCAACACAAAAAGCTGCATACATTACAAAAGACATTTGAAACTTGTGACTTGTACTTCAAAATTGTGATGCCACAGAACATTATCTCAGTTGATCTAAGATGTTGTCAAAACTTTATTTACATTAAAAACTAATACACCAAACAATATTCAATATTCATGGACTCACTTCTTTGGGTTGCTAACTTCCATCTTCAGAGACAACGACAGACTCTGGTTCTCACATTCTGACAAGAAAACACAGCTGGAACACGAAACGCACAAAAACACACATGCTTTTTTATTGATGTTTATTTGTGTCATGAATATACTGTTCTAGAGGTGAAATAACACATAAGGTCTAAGATAAAATACTGCAAACAACTAAACAGGCTAAAAATGACAAACCTCATTCCAAAATCCATAGTAATGCGTTTCATATCAAACGACTGGTTATCCACAGGTGAATGCAACGTCTCCAGAACCTGTAACCCACACACAAGCAGCATAATAAAAATACAAACACACTATATTTTATTCATTTTGCTTGCCTACTTATTGTTTTATATGGGGAAATTGTTGGAAAATATCCGTCTGTCTGCCTCGATTTCGTGTTTCTCGCTCCCTCTCAATGCCACCTCAAAAAATTCCTTCGTGTGTCCACATGAACTGTGTGTTGTCTTGTGCATTATGTTGTGATGTTGTATTGTACCATGTTGCTGTCTGCATTGTTTTCTTGTCGAGATAAGCGTGTGGTGGCGCTGTTCCATAGCTGCCGCCCGGTGGCTTGCTCCAACCTAAGTCAAATTCCTCGTATGTGTACTTGTATGTTATACCTGGCGAATAAAGCCGATTCTGATTCTGATAAACAGCTACAGCCAGAGTTTTATAGTACCTGATTATGCGTTGTGTGCTTATTTGAAAGTATCTGTTGGGATGTAAATGAACGTAACATTTCATACCTTATCCAGAGAACAGTACTGCTCCAGGAAGGGGACACGGCGTACTTCTCTGGCCATTTTCATGGCAATATCCAGGGCCTTCATCCTCTCCTGGACACAGCACACCTGTGCTTGGCTGGTGGAGAATTGTTCCTCCAGTTTTTGCAGCTGCTCATTTCCCCTGTTGGCAAAGAAAAGACATTCATCAAGACAAATGTGGCTTTACAGACTTTCTTCAGAAAACCTTGGAACTAGCCTGAAACTATCCTGTGTTTTCAATACAATTGAAAAATCTAAAGACTTCTTGTCGAGCACAGTTTATATCCATACCACTTTTGAATAGCATGTAAAGCCTTGTCTGCAGCTTGCTTGATCTCAATCTCCAACCCCGTTCTCTCTCTCTTCAACTTTTCTGCCAGGCCAGTCATCAAAGACTGCAGAGATGAAACACAGGCATGGAACACTCCAGCAACACACAGAAAATGTAAAAGAGAAACAAAAAAAACAACAAGAGTCTAAAATCAAGTTCTTCAAGATGTTTTTTTATCTAGTGCAGCTTTCACCTCATGGATGTGGTCCAGAAGGGCATAATTTTCTGCAGCTTGGACCAACGCCTCATCCACCGCCTTCTCAATGTCCTTAATATCAGCTGGCTGAATTAAACATAACAAAACATGACATAACATAACCTGATATAACAGAACATACATAAATAACCATGTTATATCTGAATAATTTATTTTACCACAACTGCATCCTCCTGACCGATTCACTGAGCTTAACGTAAGGGCAGATGACAAATTTATGTCAATTATAATAATAATAATGCCAATGCTCAAAGTATAATATGAGATTAAGTAACAACTTGAGATCTGATCTGAAGCATTTTGTAACACATATACCTCAGTCAGTATCTATTCACAGAGTATCCCAGGCAACCTTTTCTCGAGCTACCCAAGGTATTCCCAGGTTATATAATATTTCAGTGCGTATCAGATCTGCCCCATGGGTGCCTCACCCAGAGGGATATATTCAGAATATCTAAAAAGATAGTCCCTCAAGAGAAATCTCTACGCACCTGAGTGGGCAACATCTAATATTCTATTAGACTTTCTCAAGTTATATCCAGGCATGATTAGCCACATTATCTGTAATTATTCTGTCAGAACTAAAAGCATTTGACAATAAGTGAGAAGTTGCACATACATCTACTAGTAAATTAATCAAAACAGTCTGGCAAAATTGATTGGTGTAGTCCCTGTGCCAATCAATTTTGGTCATCTCCCTCTTGGGCTGTGTTTGTACTGTATATTGTCCAGTACCTCACTCCCAACCCACTGAGGACAATTTACCATTTTCCTCTCAGACTTGCAAGCACTGTTTTTATCCCAAACTCGTGAGACTTAATGCCATCTCACATGACTGAAAAAAATCCATGTCTTAAGGAATAGGAGTAATGGCACAGTGCTGTGAAGTTTAAAATGTGCCAACAGGCAGTTTAACCATTAATGTTGATGGCTGACATGACAACATTTATTCCCCAACAGCAACTCCTGTGTTCACCCAAACATACCTGCTCCACTTGCTTGGTATCGGCGTTATTGTCTGTGGACGGTGATAATTTGTTCCTTTTGCGATTCTTAAATCTCTCACACCTTCAAGAGATTACAACACCAAAGCAATTATCAAAGTTAAGACACGTATCCTTTTGAAGATCCATTATACAATCTGATGAGAACAATAATGAGGCCAAACATTTGTTAAACTACAAGTGTCAGTAGTGTGGCTCATCTTAACAGTGAAAAGGGCATTTTACCTTTTCATCTTGTTCATTTTAGAAGTGTAGATGAGGCCAATGATTCTGCTATCTTCCTGCAGGCCAAACACCCCACCTTCAGGAAGGTTTGACTCAACCTGTAGAGAGTGAGCTTTGTTTTTTTTAATGTCATCCAACCACATGAATATTTGCAGCCTTAAACTTGATGCATTGCAAATCACAAATTCAACAGCCAATCCAATAATTGAGTTTCTCTAATAAACAGATGAACCTCTGTATATGTGCGTGTCTCCTTGAAATTTTGCACGAACCGTTCATACAATCTACTTCACACTTGGTTTCCTGGGTACCCAATGAATCTGGGGCCTCACATAAAAGATTGCGCAGATTTCATACGAAAAGATGGTGTACAGCCAAATCTTGTAAAGTACCTACAAATAGAAATATTCACATGTATACAACTAGGCGAATGCCAGGTCCTGAACACCTTTCTTTTATACATCACAATCAACGTGAACGAGCCACCGACCCTGCCTTGCCTCCTCCCATATATTCATATGGAAATGACTTTAAATGCGCCCACGACGTCACTCTTTGTCCAATCACTACGGGTTATCCCGCACCAAACGAAAAAAACAAACAAAAAAAAACACTTCTTGTGACGTTGGAGGTGCTGATCGCTGAGGTGGAGGCGAGAAAAAAAGGTTTTGTCTGGAGGTTTGCCATCTCAGATAAGCAGTAAAGGGAAATGCCCAGAGTGGCAAATGATGCAGTGATTGCACTGAACCATGGCAGAAATAATAATAAAAAAAAAAAAAAAAGTCTAATGTGGAAGTGGAAAAACAAGCCAATAGTGGCAGCGCCGCACCAGATACAGAACAACGTGCATCAGTGTCAGTCCAAATTACGCACAATAAGCAGTTTGAACTCGCTGATGTAATGCCATTTATTTTGTCAGGTTTAGTAGGCTCAGTGAAACCGAGTGCAGCACGTGGGAGATCGGACTCAGAGGAGTCAGCTTAAATTCACTCTCTCTGCATTTTGCTTAGAGATGGTCTGATACCATTTTTTTGCTCCCCGATACAGATTCCAATACCTAAACTTGCGTATTGGCCGATACTGAGTACATATTTGATACCAGTGTGTCATTTTTTTATGTTTTAACAACTGTATACTACAATCCCTGTATGGATTTGATATGATTTGTATCTTTGTCGTTGGTCTGGCTCAGGTTTAACTCTTTGTGAAACATGAACAAAAACAATGAACGTCATAGAACTCTCTTTTATCATCCACTTTGATAATGGAAAAAGAACATAAACTACTTTAATGTAGATTTTCTTTAGGGCTTTATTATGTGGTATTGGATCGGTGCATAAACTTCCCGATACCAGCGTTTTAGACAATATTGGTACATCTCTAATTTTGCTTAGAGAAAACTTAATAAATGGAGTTTTGCCGACACAAGATCGTATAGACACTAGCGCCCGACCAATTCAGATTTTTAAGGCTGATACCAATACAAATATTTGGTTAATTAAAAATCCGATATGCCGATATATATTTTTAAAAAATCCAGAATCGTGTTACAAAACAAACAGATTTCCCTAACATTAGTTATTTGTAGTTATTTTATTTTTTAAATACTCATTTATCAGACTAATTTGTCATTATAAATGATTCTGATGAATGATTTTTTTTTGTTTTTGTTTTTGTAAATCGTCAATTACAAATGCCGATACCGATAGATCGGGAAATGCCTAATATATCAGTCAGGATCTAACAGACACTATCGTATTACATTGCTGTGAGCTGTAAATTCACCGCTTCTTCCTTCTTACTCAGATTTCACTATACCACCCTCAATGCTCACCCCGGGTCCTGAGGTTTAAGTGTGCTGCTTAGTTATAACACTAAGAACATTACCATTGGGAATTACCCCCGCGAATCAAATCCATACTTTAACGTTAACCATCAAGTCACTAAGCCTGTTTGGAAATTAACAACTCATCTGAAGTGTTAAATTTGTTAACCAAATACAACGACACAGCCCCGCCCCATTAAACGCTGACAGTGGCAAAATCAACATGCTATATCGTTGACAAAAAAGAAAACACTAAAATGTAGTTAAACAAACTCTTTATTTTCATTGCCACACACACGCACGCACGCACGCACGCTGGCTGACTACGTGGTCCTTGTGAGTCCGTCTCTCTACTCGGTGCGGTTCTGGTGGTCCATTAATGCAGATATCTGCTGATTGCTGTCATAACGAGCCACATGGGAGACATATGGCACTCCACCATCAGTCCATGACGCAAATGTCTGTGCTCAAGACATTTAATTGTGATATTTTGTGAGTAAATTTTGAATATGCAACATTTTCATTCAGGTGAATGTAGTAGTCCAACATGTTTCAATCTGTCTACGACATGCGGAGTTTGTTTTGAAAACAATACAAAAACGGGTAGTTGCATGGTTTCAAAAATTAGTGAAATAATTACATCTGGCATGACCAGATATTTTATGAATATTTTAAATAATAGAAAACAACTAAATGGTGGTAGGTAACACATCTTACAGTTTATTGTATACTGCTTTGGTAAAAAAAATATTTTTTGACAAGTAGCTCTCCCTTAAGACCATTGTCGACACATGTGCAAGATGCAAAAAAATCAAAAAGTTACTGTTGCACTAGTGTGGACATCTTGCCATGCCAACGTTGCAATAAAGGTTCCCTAAATACCATCTATATAAATCTCCTCTCACTAATTGATGGCGCATTTTGTGTAGAGTTGGACTTGTACACGTTTTATTTCACTTAGTTTAAACGATCTGTTTTCCTAACGTGGCTTAACGTTTTATGGTGCGATTGCGCTTTGTTTCTAAGTTTGGAGAGGCATCTCAATAGATTTCATAAGGGCAAATTGTAACATAAATTGTTACAATGTAATTTAAAACTTCTTTAAAAATAAACGTGTTTATTTGGCATGTTTGTTGTGTCCATATGTGCTTGTTATGGACTTTTTTTTTTTTGCTCCCCCCTCTAACTCGAATGTCAAACTCTGTTTATGTTGTATACAAGTTAGAAGGTTATACAGTGGGGTTGCATATTAAAGGTGCTCTAAGCCAGTGATTCCCAAAGTGGGGGTTGGGACCCCCAGGGGGGTTGATAGCCAGAGAGGGGGGGGTCGCAAGTTGATTTCCAGAAATAGAAGTAAAAATGTAAAAATGATTAGAAAATAGCATACGTTAGCCATGATTTTAACACAAGATAAAACTAGTGGCTAAATTTAAAATAAAACCAAGCAAATAAATAAAAAGGGAACAGCTCTTTTGATTTTCACGCCTATAGTGCATGCGCGGTTGCGCGCAATGTTTATACACGTTTATAGTGTGTGTGTGTGTGTGTGTGTGTGTGTGTGTGTGGGGGGGGGGGGGGGGTCGCAAGTCACTTGCGCCGTTACTTTGGGGATCGTGGGCTGAAAGTTTTGGGAACCCCTGCTCTAAGCAATGTCACACGTGTTATAGGCTATAACCCAGAGTCTACAAACAACAACAAAATAAATAAACTGTGCCCACCTGCACCACGAACTATACACAAAGAGTGTTCCAGAGTTCCAGCCGATGACCATCTAGAAGGATTTGGGGGTGGGAGATTAGTGCACGGAAGCACAGAAGGGAGGGGACGAAATTAAGGAGGGGCAAGCTAGTCTCAATAGGCTCGTTCGAGATGAACAGGGTACAAGCGGCCAAAATGGGTTTCCTCCGGAGGGGGGCTGGCGTCTCCCTTAGAGATCGGGTGAGAAGCTCAGTCATCCGAGAGGAGCTCGGAGTAGAGCCGCTGCTCCTTCGCGTCGAAAGGAGCCAGTTGAGGTGGTTCGGGCATCTGGTAAGGATGCCTCCTGGGCGCCTCCCTAGGGAGGTGGTCCAGGCACGTCCAGCTGGGAGGAGGCCTCGGGGAAGACCCAGGACTAGGTGGAGGGATTATATCTCCAACCTGGTCTGGGAACGCCTCGGGATTCCCCAGTCGGAGCTGGTTTATGTGGCTCGGGAAAGGGTAGTTTGGGGTCCCCTGCTGGAGCTGCTGCCCCCGAGACCCGATACCAGATAAAGCTGATGAAGATGGATGGATGGATGGAGATGAACTGCGCCTCGCCTGTAAAGTGGACGAGAGCAGGCGGCAGCAGCGGGGGCGGGGACAGAAAGTCGGACAGTTTCCAGCCGATTCCAGCCGCCTTCAGACTGGACAGGAAAGTGACAAAAACACTGTGGTGCGATTCCGATTTAATAAAATATAATCAGACCCACATATCAGCTGGTACACAGTCTCCAGTTGTTCTAATTATGACAGCGTAGCTGTCATGATGTTCTACATGCGATGTGTTGCTGATTTTAATTAACAACACACTGTAGATGATCCGTGATCTGATCAGATTTAGTCTCTCGGACTTCTAAACGTAACTATTAGCCACACAACATGTATTCTGTACAGAATAAATCTTTAAATCAGACATAGAAAAGCAATTAAAACCCCTCCAATTCAAAAACGATAAAAAAGTTTATATAAAGCGTCATTATGTTGTAAACCAAATCAGATTTTAAATCAGCGGAGAAGCCGGCGTTTCCCAGCATGCTCTGGGTCCGCCTGGCTCTTGCAGTCGGTGAAAAGCAACTGCGCCGCCTGGTCTCAGACCTGCGCCCCTGGTCTCAGACCTGCAGCCCCCTTGCTCTCGTGAGATTTCCGTTGCCCACGTGTGCATGACGTCAGAGCAAGTCGGGATCAAGTCGGACACAAATCTAACCGGCATGCAACGGGCGCCGATCGCCGGTGATCGATTCTGCGCAGACCTGGCTCATCTCGAACGAGCCTATTTTGTTTGAAAATACTTTGAACATCAACATTGCTTAGAGCACCTTTAAGTGCTTCGGGGTCCTTCTGTAAGCAATTTTAGGGTACGATGTTCTGGAAAAAGCTTCAAGCAGCAATACATCAGGCCAAGCCATCGGCTCGTTCCAAACAGGCATATTTTGAACAGGCACTGTTGTAGTTGTGCGAAACAGGGAAATACCCTAAACCAACTAATGTTGGGAAGCTGTTAAATTTGCTTAAGTCAATACTTGGGTTTTGTCACTCTGTAGTTTCAACAGTACAAATGCTGGTAGTTTTACCTCACACTCTGGACATCTAATGACACCGTCACACTGAATGGACAGCAGGCAAGATGTGCAGTAGATGTGGGCACATAAAAGCACACGAGGGAGGTTGCCATCAACATCTTCCTCTGAAAAAGAAAACAGCAAGAAAACATTTTTATCTTTAGTATATTCCATGTGTGACATGTTTACAGTATTTTAAAGCGGTTCCTGCCACCCGGAAGTTACCGCCGGAAGTTCGGCATTCCGGCGGTAACCTCCATCCATGCAGCATGGTGAACTCTGGGTGGCAGAGCAAAGTCTGTGCGCATTCACGTGGCAACCCCTTCACATGCCCTTACCGCCGTGATCAAAACCGCTTTCCCGATGCCGCTTATTCCCCATTGAAATGACTGAGAAGCGGCAAGTTACCGCGCACCGGTGTTACCTTAAAACGACCTGAAGAGCTCCAAAGAAAACTGAGGTTAGCTAGCTAATGTTCACTTTAAAACTTCCAAGGCTCTGCCAAAACACCTGCCTGTTAGCAACATTAGCTTTTGTTAGCTTCTACCAACGGCTTGCTAGGTGCTAGACGAAATGACGTCTTTTAGCAAACTTCAGGTATCAAAAACACGACACAACGGAGCGTTTAACTGTAAGAAAGGGGATGTAAGTATCCTACCAGGCAGAGTGTATGCCTCGCCACACAACGTGCAAGTTACAGCGCTGGGGTTGTCGACTCTGTCCATCATTTCGTCTTAATTCGCGTCTAACGCCCATAAAGCAGGGTAGCTAGTCTATGCAAAGGTGTCGCTCAAACAGGTCAAACGTCAATTAGAACGTGGTGCAGTCGCTACGTCACTACGTAGGTGCGTTCAGGGCCCTTGGATAGAGAGACCATAGACAGTTAAAGAGAGAGACAGGGTAGAAAAGAAAGCCAATGCATGAACTCCGGGGCCGTCTATTGGTCTGTGGACTAAGTAATCACTAATCAGAATCATAGGTATTGCCAAAGTAAGTTTTCACTTGCATGGGCCTTGTCTTTTGGGGCATTTACATACGAAAAGGGGAAAACGGCACAGTAAAGGACACAAATAATTAGAAATATTGCAATACAAATATGTAAAAAAAAAAAAAAAAAAAAAACTGTAAAAATATGTAGGCTACAATGACTGTTTTAGAAAAGAAAAGAACGTTGCACGTTTTTGTGTGTATTAATCAGGGGGTGTACAGGGGTTGTTTGCAGTGGGCAATACCAACTGATGAAAGTGACCGGATAGCCCAGTTGGTAGAGCGGGCGCCCATATGTAGAGGTTTAGGCCTACTCATCGACTCAGTGAGCCCGGATTCGACTCCGACCTGCGGCCCTTTGCTGCATGCCATTCCCCCTCTCTTCCCCTGCACTTATTGAGCTGTCCTGTCATTAAAGGCCTAAAATGCCCAAAAAATAATCTAAAAAAAAAACACACACTCAAAAAACAAGTGACTGTGGGTAGAGTGGTCTGTCAATTGGGGTCCCGGGCCTTGGCCAACTAACTAATGTAAGTAAGTAATGATGAATAAATGTGTTTTGATTATCACACTAATTACATTGGCTTTCTGTCTTTCATAGCTCAGTCATTTGGGCCTTGATGTGCTTTGCCATGTACCAGGTAATATTTCTCTTGTAGCTTTATTAAAATGCTAGTGATGTCTTCACAAGTATGGGCCATAGGGACATGCATTGTGCAGTGTACTCAGATCTTTTGTAGTCCTGCAGAAATTGTCATATGATTGATGACTAAAAAACAAGGTATGCATGATTGAATGTGTTCATTGTTGTAAAATAAATATCTGTAGACAAACATAACCTACCTGACCCTCATTTTGCCCAGCCATGATCAGCCTGCGTTGTACTAATCAGTGATGGAATTCTATTTATTGAATTGAGGTTTGTACAAAGTTCAGCTTTAATTTATAGGCTACATGAATAATATGTAGGACAACGACATAATTTAATTTGAGAGTCCTGCCTATGTATTCTTTTTTGTGGGCACTTGGGGGTGCTGAAGACTAAGGCAGACACAAGTGGTCTGTGAGATGATGGGTTCACAAAGGCCAGATGGAAAATTGAACCTTAAAGCTCTTCAAATGTGCAAATATTTACTTCAATCCTTGATAGATACTGTGAGACACTCTCCATGCATCTCCGGCATGACATTTCACCCCACTGAACATTTCCACTTGTTGGAAATATCCAGTTTGACATCCTTTTGTCTTTGGATCTATGGTTACAGGTGGTAATGGATTTCTTTTTTGAAAGATGCTTACATATGCAAGGCAAGGAAAAGCTCATTAGTTTTTGATCTGTCTGAGTAGCTATAGGCTTAAACAGTATTAGCTTGCACCATGTTGACCGTGTTTTAACCGTTTTTTTTGTAACTTTTTGTATATGTTCTTTACTTTTTATTATCTTTCATTTCTTGTATGTATCACAATGCACATTCATCTTGTATGTTGCATTGTGTGAAATATTCTTTTGTTTCCTTTTGAACCAATTGCAAGGCTGCAGATCTAACGCCAGCATGTCGTTCCTCTTTTCCATCTGAGCACAGCCGCCAGCAGCACCGACGCCTGAGGACAATGGTCAGCCACCCAGCGAAGCACAAGTAACTGGAAGTGACAGCTAATGGAGAGGAGAGAGGCGCATGTATCAGATGGTAAAGGTAAATCATCTAGTATGCAACACAGCCAAAACTGTAACCTTCAGAGAGCGTTCACCCAAATCCCTGGAGGGAGGAATGAAAGTGCAGCGCATCAAAGGGGGGTCTTTCCATTTGGAGCTGGCAGGATACAGCCCCGAAGAACAACTTGAAATACATGTGTTTTAACAGTACAACCCCCACCTCTGCATACGTGTCCAAATGAATACAGCTCCTGGCTTTAATCGGAAGAGAAAGTAGACCAACCTTGTGTGGGGTGTCAAAATGCCTGCAGGTATAAAATACACCTGTCTGCTAATGGGAGGCAGGAAAACATCTCAGATCAGTTAACTTATGGCCCAAGGACGTTTGACACTTCAAACGTATCTGGGATACCTTCTTTTTAATTGGGGAAATAACAAATACACAAGTATATACAACACAGAAAATGACTATTGTTACCAATAACTCTCATATAATTTCTCTTTCTTTCAAACAAAAGAATATTTTCTCCATCCTCCAGTCTGAAAAAAATCTCCAGCAGATGGAGAGAGTGTGGAGTTACATTTGAATGTAATTTGGACACTGAAGGAATCTGGCCATTGGTCTTTACCAGGTCAGAATGATTAACTGGAAGGGGGGCAGGGTGTGTGTGTGTGTGTGTGTGTGTGTGTGTGTGTGTGTGTGTGTGTGTGTGTGTGTGTGTGTGTGCGTGTGTGTGTACCAGGGTTGGGGATAGTAGACATGTTTACCATGGGTAATCAACCAATCAGCTGCTTGCCCAGGGCGGGATGTGGGGGTGCCAGTTGGGGGAATGGGGGTCGCCCCCATCTTCCCAAATGTGGGTCACTTCCCATCCTCGGGTGATTTCCCTCATGCTTCCGTAGAAACAATAACCCTGCTGCACACCCCTATAAAGTCACTTTCTCATTAATGATGCTTTTAATTAAGTGTGTGGTCTCGTTAGCTTCCTCCTGATGTCTCACATAGGCCTTGTACAACCATCCATCCGCTTCACTGTTACAGTCCAGCTTATTCATGAATCACTTATTGTGGGTCATCACTTGTGACAGGGGATGATGTCTTTAGGAAGCCGTCTATTTGTGTGTACCTCAAATGTCTTATTAAAAACAACAACTACCCTCCTACCTCTTTGTTTCCCTCCTGAAGGTCACAAAGTATTATGATAATATTAAATGAAGTCGAATGACAACTTGCAAATAGTCAAATGTAGTCTGGGAACCTTCAGATGAACCACATGGTACGTTAACAAGACCATTGGAAAGGAGTTTATAAACCTTGATGTTTCTTCAGAACATTTCTAACATATAGAAACATCATGTTTTGTTTTTTTTCATTTGTGAAACCTTTTAGCTTCCTTTGAATTTCCAAACAAGCCCCACTGACCCCTAGTGTGGTAATAACCTCTTCTGTCTTTTCAGGTTGGGTCCTGACAATTGGAAGAATAAAAAGGTCAGTAGAAATGCAAAGCCCAGGAGGCTCATGGATTGGCTTTAAGTGGTTGCCCCCCCCCCCCCCACACACACACACACACACACCCCAACCCCCACCCTTGCAGGACACAGCTTTAAGAGAACAGGGATGATGGCAAATGACAGTCGCTTTGTACCTTCCCCAATCCCTTTGTCTGATCAAAGAAAGTCTCACTATTACACAAAGAACAATCATACTCCAAGAGTGAATGAATTGCTTTCAGCCCCAAAAAACTGTGTAACATATAGATGTAAGGCAAGTCAATCAAATTTATTCAATTTCACACACATTGTTTCTCATGTTTGTACATTTTCGTTTTTGTTTTACCTCTCTGGAGTCAACCTGTGTTTCTGATTGGCGGATATCTGGCAGAGAATAGTGCTTATGATTAGATCCAGGTCAGCTAACACAACCACACACAGAACTGCTCTTTTTATGAAGTGAACACTTTAACACACATGATGCACAATGATGTTGATAGTGGGGATGGGGGATGTCTCATACTGTACACAATACACTCAAAATGGCCCCATTATAGCCATAGGTTGCAGATTGCCAATTGACAGCCTTGAGGGATTCTTCAGGCTCGAGGCCTTTTCATTAGCAGCAGTTTTGGTCTTGGTCTGTCTTACCCCATGTAGCCTGCCCCATCACATTATGTTTTTCCTGCCTTTCTTTTTCTAGATAGAAATACATTTTATTTTAAAATATAATTCGTCTCCACCATTCATGCTCTGGAACCTCAAATTGACCAGAAAAATAGGCAGATTTGTATGCCGTAATGCAATGCAGTACAATACTCTTGCTATAAATACTACCTACCAACCTATTTCCTCTTCTTTGTCCTAGTTTGAATAGCTCAGTTACCCATGTACAGCAGTCCTTGTCCTTGCTAAAGCCAGATTTAGGGTGGATGAAAAGGGTTAACTGGAATCTAACCACAGATACAGTAGGTTTTAATGTATTTTAATAATTGTATTATTTATTTTGTGAAATGATTGACAGTGGGATGCTCTGCCTTGTTTCTTCATTGAATTTGAAACTATTGTGTGCGTAGAGGCTCCATAACTACATGTGTGCTGTGACCCCTAATACACAGTCATAAATGAACCTTTGCACAGCGTTGAGAGATATGCGCAACTTTCATAACGTGGTGTCACCAGTATCATTTTATCTGTAATAAACTTCACTTGGACCAACCAGTAGGTTTTGCTAGTGCAGCAAAAAGTATGGTCCCTCGCTGGCTTCCCATCAACAAACATGACCAGTTGTGTTCATTGGAATACAAAACCAGTTTAGAGAATCTGCAAACTGGAATCAAATCCCAGGTCTCTGATGTGGTTGGTGCAAACTTTATCCCTGCATCACCAGATGGGTGAAATTAAAAGAAAAACCTGTGTAAATGAGCGGAGACACATAATGAATGCCTCCATTCGTTGTGTCGTGTGGGCTCTGCGGTCCAAATGAGGGAATATCTGTTGGAAGAGTTACGTTCACCCCTCTAGTAGAGATCATTTGTAAATTAAAGTTAATGAAATTGAATTAAAGTTTTCTGGTGCCAGTGGCATACATAACACCTTAAAAGAGGGCACCAGGCCATAGGAGCTCCAACAAAATCTCGTTAAAAACAACCCAAAGTTAGGCATATTGCCTGTAAACCTGTTGTGTCCTTAGTCACCCTTCCTCCCTCCCCTCCTTTTTCACATCCACACATACCTACACATACACGCTCGTGTGCATGGTCGTGTGCAGTCATTCACACATACACTTGGTCACACTTCCTTGCACCCTCAACTCCTTATCCCCTCAAAGGAATAGTTAGAGCAGTGGTTCTTAACCTTGTTGGAGGTACTGACCCCCACCAGTTTCATATACGCGTTCACCGAACCCTTTTGATGATGGCCAAGCGGGGCGTGTCATCACGAATCATATGAGTCGGGTGTGTGTCTTGACCTCCGCCGAACCCCTGAGACTGACTCACCGAACCCCTGGGGTTCGATCAAACCCAGGTTAAGAACCACTGAGTTAGAGGGTGGAGGTGGCAGAGCCACTGCATTTTTTTAAGACCAGCTCCGTGACCTAATACCCGTTGAACATCCCATGGATCCACATCAAGGGGAAGGATTGGGAAAGGGTGGGAGAGAACGAGGGATCAGACCAATCAGGCAGCTTCTTAGAGGCTCACTTATCACTTTATCGTGTAGCATTTAATGACCTGTCCAGTCTAAAAACAATTAGCTCACCACCACTGCCACCCGGCCTTTAACACCAGAGAGTGTAAAGAGTGCCACTGGAAGAGCAGGTTGCTTTGTATGTTGTGTGAGTTGAGAAGGGTTGCGTCTAAAGGGGGGCGGAGACTGGATGCTTTTGGGGCGACGAGGGGGGTTGGGGGTCTTTTAATAGTAAGCCGAGAGCAGTCTCTGTTGGAATTATCTCACTTTGCTGCACTTGCAGAATGCTTGACCTGCTTCTCAGCATCGATATGGCACATTTCTCAGGGCGAGGTGGGGGTCGGCACAGAGGGTTTGGATCTATGTGGGAGAGTGTGTGGAAAAGGGAGATATTTTTCACCGTGTGTGAGAAACAACATGCGTGACTGTGTGTGTGTTTTTAACCTGTCAGCTGCCCTGTGGTGGGACTGAGGCAATGAGAGCCTTGGCCTTCCTGGGTGGGCAATAGGACGGGTGAAGAGGTTGGAAAGAAGGCAAAGTTAATATTGGCTGATTTACTTTGTCACAAGTACAAATCCATTCTTTTAAAAGTAGGACAAAATACACATTCATACTGTAAGAACTTTTCCATTCTTGCCAAAACATAGTGGTGTCTAGCCATGCAGATAGTTTTGGTTTTGATTTTAGATGTCACAAAATTTGGACCATGAAAACCCAAACTGCATAGTATATATATATATATATATATTACCACAAGTGAGTGAAAAAATGTTTTGGGAAGGATTTTGGGTGAACTGACCTTTTAAGTATGAGCAACAGAAATATTTCATGGGATCCTCTGGTCTGCAATGACATAGTGTAGACAAAGTTTAGCCTCTAAATCCACCAAGCTATCATTTGCCATTGGGAAAAGATACTTTTTGGAGCTGCTGGTCATGGCTTTTGTTTTAATGATAGTATTAAGATACCAATTGCAAAGCAGCACTCATGACAAAACACATGCACTTTTCCTGCCAGCAATACAAAACTAATGTGTTAACTACATCAAATGTTATTATTTAAAAAGAACACAACAAGTAATACCAGCAGCGCCAAAAAGTTCCCGATGGATGCAGCAGGAATGATATTGTTCACTTTGAGACACAAAAGAAAAAAATCTCCCCTCTCATCTCTGTTGAATGTCTATCTACTGTATGTCATAGGACTGACGGTTAAACGTACTGCTGACAGATTTCTGTTTGTCAAGAGGTGGGATCTGTCAGTAGACATGATTTGCGCATTGGACGCATTTCACCATCCGATCTTTGGCATACACTGATGAACTGCTCTCTTCCACCTTCATTATTAATGCATGAGTCAGATGGAGGAACAGATGCTCGGGTGACTCAACTGGAATTTAAAACAGAAAAACTTTGGCAAACGAAAAAATGAGGGTCAGGTGCACCATACAGTATGCTTAAGCATCAGTGTTGTTTAGTCTAAACATGACTTGGTTTTACACTGAACAAAATTGTTTTTGCCCTCATTTTTCATAAGCTTATCTCAAAGATCTAAGACTTTTTCTATGTACACAAAAGGCTTTCTCTCAAATATTGGTCCAAAACCCAGTCAGTATGTGGTGTTAGTATCAACTACTAACACCAGATACTGACTGGGTTTAGTCTGCAAATTTTAGACTGATTTTCAAGCGTGGCTCTCAACTAATTCTCCAAACATTCTTTCAAATATTTAAGGAAGTGACAATTGGATTTAATTTAAGAGACAGCTAGATAGCAAATGAAGAAGCAGCTCAACCCCATCCAATTTGTTGAACTGTTTGCCTTTGTTAACAGGAATCCAAATATGGGGACCGGAACCAAAAAAACAACACCTGAACACCCACGCATCATAATCCTGAATCACCTGCCTTTCTTGGAAACTGGAGCAGAAGACACACACCTGGGCTTGTTGGCAGGAATCAGAAGTTACTATTTCTTGCCCTGTAAAGTGGTGAGCTGCTTCAAAGCACTGCTGGGAAATGTCAAAACCTTGACAGCTTCACTAGAGGCAGTTAGAACCACAATTTGTCTCTTAAGATCTGCTTTGCTGTGAACTACAAGCACAGATATCTTGTTAATCATCCAACTGTTAGCCTGGGATTTACGGTAAACACTCACACTTACTTTACAGTGACACACACACACCTGGTCCAGAGAAGCAGGAGTATGATAGTTTCAGCCAGGACTAAGGAGACAAATGAAAGGAAAGTTGGCGATGTATTTGAGCAGCAAGTCCAAAGGCTCAAGAGGGATATTAAAGCTATGTCTTCTCTGGCTTCCATGCAGGCAGCATGAGAAATATTGTGTGCAGGGGGAATTGTGAAAGTGCTTCTGGATCCTTCATACTCTTAGATTAAAAAATTGTTTTTTCACAATAACGTTACAACGTATTCTCTGTAGCTTCATGGTGACACAGACCTTTATCCACAACATTTAACAGCATTGATAGCAGATTAAACCTTTTTTTTAAATTGGGAATCAATAACATAAAAAAAACTTTTTTTGTCTTTTTTGGCACAGTCCAATTCAATTCTCATCTTATCAAATTTCAAGTCAAGATATAGTATATAATATATATTATATGATATAATAACACTATCTTTTAAAATTGTTTTATCTTTTAGTTTGACATAGCCCTAATGGCAAATCTATCCCCTAATTCCCTGACATCTTTCCACTGTTGACTATTAAATAAAGACATAAAGTGCCCTTGAAAGTAAAGAGGGAAAGCAGATGTCTTGTATCCTGGAAGGTGAATGCAGTGACTCTGAAACTGTGACTAAGGGTCCCTGCTCAGCAACTACTTGTCTGACAGCCTTCAGCAACACAGCTACCTGTGAGAGAAGAAACATTGAAAAGGTCATGCAAGAAAAGAACGTTTTTAAAATATCCTCACATTAAATAAAATGTTCCTGTAATTAGAAATTACCTTTAAGTTTGTATGTGACTTTACATTGACTCTGGGGAGATAAGAGGCATAGTGTGAATATTTTGGGTTTTTAGTGTTATTGAGTAAAGACAAAGTGAGATCAAGAGATTTAAGTTTTACTTCTTCCTACTCCTTTTCGCACATGTAATAGAGGGATGTTAAAGAAGGATACTTTGTTTGTTATGTTTCTCTCCAATTTTTTTGTTTTATTATTTCTTTTTATTATTTTTATTTTTATACACTTTCTCTTGCATGTTCGAAATAAAGATATCAATCAATCAATCAAAAGTGTTGGCACACACACACAAACACACACAAACATACACACGCACACACACACACACACACGCACACACACACACGCACACACACACTGCTCCAATACCTGACTGGAATTCTGTGGTTCTCCGCTGTCATCTCAAACATCCTTTTGTTTTTCCTCCTCTCCCTTTATCACGTTGGCAAGCAGTGAGTCTGTTATTGTCCTCCGTCTTTCGCTCTGTCTCTCTCTCTCTTATTCTGCTAAACCAACAGCCATAATTACACCCCTTACAGAGAGCCTGTCCGCCCTCTTGTCAGTCAGAGCCACAGTAAACCGTGACAGTGGCCGCGGAGAAACACCTGGGTGAATGTCTCGGAGGTGAAGAAAGGCTAATGTGGTAGTGAAGTGTGTCATGGCGCCGCGTGCGCACTCACGGCCCTGTAATCTGAAGCTGGAGGAAATGGTTGACAGAATGTCTTCCTAAAATGTTAGATCATAAATGGTGTTGTATCCTCTCCCAGGGCCAGACTGTGTAAGACAGCAGCTACAGTCTGGGCAGATAGTTTTGGGCAATAAAGTTTCTTAAACAGTGGTTTTGGAATTAGTTCAAAAAGCCTTCAACAATATACTGTGGTTGGAATTGCACAATGATTATGTGTAACACTTCTTATTTGAAGCTCAACCAATTTGCATTTGTGCAATTTGTTTTCTCCAAATCTCCATTTATCTCAGAGTTGTAAAGCAGCTAAAATGAACATTACCACAACATTTATCAACTTTTCAGTGTATCGTAACACCAGAGAATCTGCTCCCAGTAGTTACAATGGAATGAAAAGCATCAGTGTGTACTGTATATGTAATAGTATAGATGCCACAAGCTTGAATCATTCATCAGAGTTACGTAGCCTACACACGACAGCTTGTCCTTCTTTTTCTGTTCTCTCCCCAATTTTAACGTGACTTAATTGTTAAATGGAAGTGCAAGAGAATTCATGGAAGTTTGTCTCTTGTTTCCTAGTTTTACATGACTCCTTTCTTTGCTTTTTTATATTTTTCCTTTGCCTCTGATTGCTCCAGGCTCTGAGTTGATCTTGATGCCCCCTCTGTCTGTCTCTCCTAGAGCTGCTGCTCTCTGCCAGTCACATTTCATATGTTCCCATAAATGGGCCTTCTTCACCCACTGGCACGGCGTAATCGCCAACATGGTTAACATGACTCTACTCGACATCCCCTCATGTTAATTTCAGTGTGCAATTCTTGGGTTGCCAGCTGCAGGCTCTACACTTGTTTCCTGTGTTGACATTTGCTACATTAATGCTAAAGCACACAGACAAGAAGGCACATTGCTTTGCTGTGTGACCACAACACAAGCACTGACGCACACATGCATACATTTAGACACACATAGTCAAGCGTGTGTGTACTTGTATATTTGACTCAGAGGGATGGATGTCAGTATAATGAAAAGATCTACACCAGGACACTCGGCAAAGGAAACAGACATGTCTGTTTAATAATATTCATGTCAGGTCACATGCATTCCTAACTCATTAACATCACGCTTAGATAGTGTCGCTTAACAGGATGTTGCTAGATGAAAAGAGGTGGAAAAACGTGTGACACTTAATGGGACACTCCGCCAAAATTCTATATTTTGAGAATCAAACACCTGCATCAAAATATCCATAATATACCATGATATTTGTGTCCAGCACAAAGGGGGAGTTTACTGCTGGTTTGTACACTTTTTGCTAGAGTTTTTGCTATGAAAGTGACAAATGGTACATTCCATTCACATGCACAAGTTTGATTTTTGGTGGTGTATTCCATTTGAGCTCCTATTTTACCTGGGATTAAATTAAGGACAGCATTGTTAGACTTTTTTATTTCTAAGAAAAGCCCTTCATGTTTACTAGACTGTTAATGCATTTCAGATTTCGGATTTTTTTATTGAGTTAAGACCATGGTGTAAAAAAAAAATGAAACAGTGAAGTGTAAAAACCTCTGTTGCAGCAGAATGATTCCTGTCACATTACACGGGTCTAATGCCACATATATAAACCATATAAACATTTAAAAAGAGACTGTATTGTTCCGTCATTGAGCACCATGGTTTGTCATATAGTTTGACCAAACACTGTTTACTCAATACCACTTGTTTCTTGATGAATAGAGTTGTTGAATTTGGACACAATGGGAACCTCGCTAGTAGCGCTTTTGGATTTGTGGAGTCCAGCGTGCAGAATCAGATGGGATTCTTGCATTAGTTAATCCATTATGAATTCTCTATTTGCTTTCAGAGCCTTCACTATCTATTAGGCTGAGGATAAGCATGAGCCAGACAGATTGTGCACACACCTTCCCTGTTTACACTGACACTAATGACTTGTCCCTCGCTACAGCACCGCCACAGCCATCCACACATGGAATAAATTCTACATGCCCAAAACATCAAGACAGCTTGCTGAATTGCTCCACCAGCATCATCCTGTAAAACAAACTGTTACTAAGGCAACAGGTAGTGTTGGGGAGACATACACGACTTAACCAGGAGCAGGAGTTGATTATAAGTGGCCAATCGCTGAAAAGAAAGTGTAACGCATGGGCCAAGTACAGCTTTGGAGAAACACAGTAAACGGATGACATCAGTGTCCACACATGCACGTGACCTAGAAATAGAGTTATTGTATTTGTCTTGGCCAGCCTAAATGTAGGCCTGATTGCTATTACTGTGCTTTTGTTAAAAGCTTGTGTCAAAACGTGAGAGGTTGCAGAGATCATCTTGCACGTTCCAGGAAAATGGACCTAACGAGCTTGAGGTATTGTTGCGTATTAAGGCTTGTTCTTGTCGAATGAACATTACAACATCACTGGACTACCGCAGTGTATTTACCCAGCAAAGACAGCCAAAAAAAGGGAAGCTTTGGAAAAAAAACTGCGTGGTAGCTTTCATTAAAATCTCCCCAGCACTCTGTTAAGGGTGTTTGAATGAGACTGTAAATATTTGAGCAAAGTGTGGGTTTTTGTCTTTACTTTGCTTTACTGTGTGGAACGAGGGGCCACATGAGGATTCTGCCTGTATAATATGACATCCGATTTTACGTACCGTCTCGCTAAATTTAGGTCAGGCAAGGAGCAGAACCAGTTTCACATAGTGTACTATAAACTCTTTGCCCCCCATCGGTACAGGCCTGGCCATATTCCTCGATGCCTCACGTTTCTGTAATCCCCTATTTCCACCTCAAGATGACAATAAAACCACAAACTGTAATTCACCCATGCATGCCTGGCATATTTTACATGCCTGTTCAAATAACGAGGATATTGTATGTGACTATGTCTTTCACCCTTCATTGTGGAAGAAATTTGTACAGTAATGATGGGATGTCAAGACTAGTGCATGGTGCACAGTGAGGAATTTAACAAACAAAAGGAGTTGACTTTGACTATGAGGTCTGTTGATAACAAATGTCAAGAATTGGGTCTGACACAACACACCTGATCAACAGAAAGATAGTAGGCATTCCTGAGTTGACCATCGCGTGCGTTTAATGCTTAACTCTTCTGTTATAGAGAGATATAGATTGGTGTGAAAGGGGAATCTGCCGGGTCATGGCACGTGTCATGGCACCGTGTCGGAGCAGGAGTAGAGCCTTGTGATGTTGAGTTGAGTTGACGGTAAGACGGATGTAGAGTTCAAGACGAGGTGGAAAAAGATTTCTGACATCCTGAAGGCTTGGCTGGTATTGCTGACCAGACTATGGGGGGGGGGAGGGGCAGGGGGGAGAAGATGGGGAGTTGTGGGTGGACGGCTCAGTGGACTTGCACAGATTTATGAATGCCGGCGTCCAGACGGATGATGATTAACCAGGGGTGACTGTTGCAGGCTGGAACCGACCTGAGATCACACCGGGTCTCGTCCAGAACAAAACCGGACTTCCTTTTTCCTTCAAGTGTTCCTCTTTCTCCCCCCTCTACCATCCCTTGAACCCTGCCATTAAACCAACTCTTTTCTTTCCAGGCTTGCTCCTTTCCTGTTTTCTACTACCTTCCTTCCTCCCCTCTTCTTCCTTGACTTCCTTGTGTCATCTTTCACTTTTCCTTTCTCCTTTGTTCCTTTTCTACCACCTACTCCTTTTTTCTTTTCCTATATTCAGGCCCCTCTTTCTCTCTTCCTTAGAAAAAGACGGATCCCCCACTCAATGAAAAACAAGCCACTGCTGCTGTGCATGACTTCCGATTTTAAACCAAACCTGACAGTTCACAGTGTGTCCCTGTTCTCTTACCCTCGCATCATCTGCTCCGACTGCTGGCATCATCCACTTCAAAAAGCCTTTGAGTGTGTAAGCCCAGCGTGCAACAAGGCATGACAGCTTTATTTGTATAGCACATTTCATGCAGGGTAAGTCAAAGAGCTTTACATAAGACTGTAAGACAGCGACAGCAGATCCAACAAATGCAGCTCAGCGTAAATTCTTTCAGGAAGACCTAACTTTTAATCGATGCACTCCTAAATCAATTCAGCTGTCATCCAAATAAATGCATATTTTATCAAGCTGTGTACATCTGTCGCATGGCTGCAACTAGTCTCTCCTGATTGAAATGTAGCTCAGCGTAAATCCTTTCAGGAAGACCTAACTCTTAATCAATGCTCTCAACCTGAAATGCTTTAAAAATCTGTTTCTCCCTTTGCTACCAGCTGTCGTTGCAGGCAAAGTGTGCAACCCTCCACCTCCAGTTATCATCTACTCCAGCTGACCGGTCTGAAACCTCCTGCGGTCTGGTCTTCTGGCTCCTTCGTCTGATGGTTTTCTACCCCTATACACATATCCAAAATATTCGTATAGCCATGGAGTCTAATCGCCAAAGACTTTGAACATCTTATTGAGCTGTACAATGAACCTTATTTGCATATCTGCAAACATGTTTCTCCGGATTGAAATTACCTGAAATTGGAATATCATAGTTTAAAAAGGTGATTTTGTCATTTTGTGGATTTAAGTTTGACTAGTAAACTGACAGCATCATTTTTCACATTTAATGGCCTCACTTTACTTGTTTGTAGTTCTTTTTTAAAGACAGATATCATTATCCACTGAACATTTAAAGCAAAAGCTAGGCTAAAAAGTTACATTTAAATGCAGATTAACATTTAAATGTACGTGTATTAAAAAGTAGAGCAACAGACCGTATTAGACTTTTTCTGATGATTGTCTTACAAATTAATTTCTTTTAGAAATTTTCCAACTGGAACATGTTACCATAATAGGTGGTTTTTAGTCTGATCTGATGATTTGTCCTAAATAAAAGGTTTTCTGTAAATCCAAAATTGTCTGTAATGTGAGAACACATAAGGGGACCTTGCATCATTCATCTGAGGCAGTATAATTACGGTACCATGGCAACGTAAGTACGGGCACATGAATCAATGTACTGCATTAGAAAGTTTGAGGACATCTTTTGAAACGTGAATGATGAATTCAAGGTAGTGTTTTTTAATGATTTAGCTTAAAAGTTTCAAGGAAATGTTTTTGAAAACATCTGCAGTTAGGTAATGTGTAGACTCTCCAATGACCAGACGTCCTTTTAAGGGGGAGTTACTTGTCTGATAAACACAGTGAAGGCCTGTGTGTGCTGCCAACACACTCGCACAATCTTTTAAATGGTTATCTAACTCTGCAGCAGCCAACGTTATATAATACTTATCTAAGGCCCATAGAGCGGAGCGGGCACACTAGTTGATAATTGTTTAACCCTTGTGTGTGTTATTGTTCAGGTCTGCGGGACCCGTTTTCAATGTTTGCTAAAAGAAAAATGATGCTATTTATTATTTCTTTTAAATCAAACTCATTGGACTTGGCTTATTTTCTGTGAAGAACATAACAATAGCTTATTTTCAATGACTTCACATGGTACCCACCCTACACATGACACATTAAGTGTTTTTACATGAATTGTTATGGCTGTTTTGATTTAAAAGCCTAATAATGTGGTGAGACATTGTCTATATTGTTTGACATTATGTAGTTAGAGGTATAACAGTAAACATGATACTAGAAAAGTAAAAAACAAGCACTTCAAAAGTCAAGAATCATGAGAAAATAGAGGTTCAATAACGAGGCTGAAACAAACAGTACATCAAAAAATATGTAAATAAACAGCGGTACAGTATGAAATCCAAATTTCTCTTCCCTTTCCGATGCATTACTTCCCATTTTTATAGTTGACATTTTTTGCTGAATTGATAAAAAAGTAAAAAAAGAGAAGTAAACGCCAGAGTAGCTGATCAGTACACAAAAAACACAGCCAAAAATGGGGGGGGGGGGGGGGGGGGGTGTCTGCCTGGTGTAGTCAGTTGGCCGACAAAACTGTTACTCTTAAAAAAATGTGTTTCCCTTGGCAGAGCTTGGCCTCCATTTCTCTCGAGGGAAGATGGATTGTTGTGGATTGTTTTCACATCATAGTAAAAATGATTAAAAAGGAAAGTAACTCACGTCTTCCTTCCCAGGTGGCCAGAAGCTCCGTGATTAGTACTGTTGCCTCAAAGCAAAAAGGTTGTCGGTTCAATTCAATTTGCCTCATAATCTTTCTGTGTGAGATTCTAAAATGTCTCTACAACGCGTTTATGTTCTTATCAGTGATGGGAGTAAAGTGTAACACGTGCTGTGATCATATTTATTTTTCCAGAAACAGAGTAATGCTTTCTGTAATTACATCGCAGCCGGCTCAAAGCTATGTGTGTGTGTGTGTTGAACGTAAAACTTGAACATAATTATGTTAACACATGTTCAATTAACTTCAGTCAATATTTTATCAAGAAAACAGTTTTTTGCTGCTTGACTGTCGGACTGAGTTTGCTGACCCAGTCAAGTGGCCAAACCCAGCAGCTAAAATGCTCCTCCTTTATAAGAAAACACATTCTCTGTGGCAGGAAAGAACAGATCAGAGAAAGAAATCTATTGAATCAGCCTCTGAGCAAGATAGCACAGTTCTTGAAAATATACAAAAGCAAAGTAGTAGTAGTAGTAGTAGATTTCATGCACCCTCCTCATTAAGAAATGGCTGATGTATTGGCATTGCTGTTTTAGGAATGTACTGAATAATTAGTGGCATCCTTTTATCAACACATTGAGAACCAGTGTTAGAATGTAACTAAGGACATTAATTCATACTGTACTTTTTGAGGTAATTTACCAGAGAATGTCCATTTTATGTTACTTAATACTTCTACTTCACTACATTTTGGAAGCTAAAATTACATTTTTTACTCCCCTACATTTATTTGACAACATTAGTTACTTTCCAAATCCAGATCCAGATGTTTTACAAAATATGAATAAGCTAATAAATATTGATGTATTAAAAGATGTCCCATTAAAATGTATTATGGTTGTAATTTCTCTTCATGACTAATCATTGCTGTGGTTGGCTGTGTCTCATGATTCCATTTACACAACCAAAAATCACCGCTCACCACTGGACATCGGCATGGCCACGAAAACCAGGTGCTGAATGTCCAAGCCCTGCTGCCATTGGACGCTCCAACCTTGTTATCCAAAAACACCCTTTCTCTTAATACTCCTCCTCCTGTTGCACGCTCTCCCTCTGTCCTCCAAGCCCCTCTACTGAATGAGTTGTGTCTGTGTTTGGATGAGCTCATTGGAAAAGGATGTGCCACAGCTCCACATCGTCTTTCATCTTCTTGCCTGGACAGAGACTTGGGGGGTTGCACCCTGGTGCTCCTGAACAAAGCAAGCTGGATGTTCGTCCATGCAGCAGAATCCTGGTGCATGCTTTTAGTCCACTCTAATTGGTTTTGTAATAAAATGAGGGATGACTGGAAATACTTGTTGACAATACAAACCACACACTTAATGTCCTGTGCTCACTGCCTGTCAATAGGTTTTTGTAATCTGACTGAATTTCAATCTGTTTGACAATTTGCAGCAATAAAGTTCAATATTACTAGCGTGATGGCCCTGTTTTGTAAAGGGGCCTTGTATCAAAATCAATTTAAACTTACACTTACAGTGGGCGGCTGTGTCTCAGTGGTAGAGCGGTTGCCTGCCAGTCGAAAGGTTGGAGGTTCAATCCCTGGCCCTGCAGTCCCATGTCGAAGTGTCCTTGGGCAAGACACTGAACCCCAAGTTGCCCCCGGTGCTGTGCATCGGAGTGTGAATGTGTGTGAGTGTTTATCTGATGAGCAGGTGGCACCTTTTACGGCAGCCTCGGCCACAGTGTATGAATGTGTGTGAATGGTGAATGTTTCCTGTAGATGTAAAAAGTGCTTTGAGTAGTTGTTAATTCATCGTATTCAAAGTGAATGTGTCTTTAATACCAAGTTCTGGTGTTTTTGAATTTGATGGAATTTTTTACACAGTTCTTCTTGGAAATGAAGCCAGAGTGCAACAGTGTTTTATTCTTAAAGAGTGTAGTCTCCTTCTACTGATTGTTGTAAAAACACAGGGATGTCTCCGACACATTTACAAAGATGGTGGCTTGAATTTTCTGTTTTGTTTAGTGGACAACAGTGGTTCCTGGTTGCCAGCACACAACAGTAGTGTATTGGAGATAATAGCCAAAAAGCTCTCCTGGCTGAGCAGTTAACACACTGAAGTCCATCTGTGACTAGAGCACTGAGCCACCGGGCCACTGGGTTTCCAACTGCCATGCATTTTCACTCTTAAATAGTAATGTGATTAGCACACATTCACACGTTTGTTGTCAAAATGTCGGTCAGGTGGATCCCCTAAAATCCTTATCTGAGAAAATGTAGGGAATGTAAAGAATAATGTGATAGTCTCTGTAGAAATGAGACCTCTTAAAACAGCCACTGTTTGACAATTTCCTGCATGAATTAGTTAAAT
Source organism: Etheostoma spectabile (assembly GCF_008692095.1). Lineage (NCBI taxonomy): Eukaryota > Metazoa > Chordata > Actinopteri > Perciformes > Percidae > Etheostoma > Etheostoma spectabile. Next base: position 505,663 of record NC_045743.1, read on the forward strand.
TGAAATCATTCTCCTCCATGAAAAGCTCTCAGGGGCCCCTGTGAGTCCTAGTTTGGAAATAGTAGTCCAAGAGGTCACTGAAACGGCCTTCTGAGCAATTCAAATCCCCTGACTAGCTGGGGAAATCAATGCAGTGAAAGTAAATTGGGAACAGTTAGGAAGTAGCTGCTCAGCTGCACACAGTCCAAGACTTCTTGTTAAAAAAATAATACATGTCACACATGCTGACTGAGCTAGAGAAAGCATCACGTATTCTGCAAAGAAGTTACACACTTTTACTTCTGCAAAAAAGGGAAATTCAAAAGTAATATCTTATCTTGTATCAATCACTATTTGGACAAGGGAGACCACTGCACTGGTTTCAAGAAAAATTGACAATCAATAATAATTGTAGTCTGTGTGAGGTAGAAAAGTAATTTGTTGTGACTAGAATTTGAGACACAAGGCACTGTCAATCTGTCAGGGTTGTAATATTCCTTTAGCCCTTGACATTTTTCTCACGTGTCAAGCCTTTAACTTCCAGTATAGCTAAGGCTTGCCTCCAGGGCTCTACAGTAAAACAGTTGTGTCATTTTGTCTCTCTTGTAATGGTTGTAACTTGCATGCCCATTTGCGGACCGCTGAGTAGATATTCTTCTTGTTAAAGCAAATTATGAAATGTATCCCTGTTATTACTGTAACTGCAGTATTTGGGTTAAACTGTGAAATGTACACCTATAATTACCTGCAAAAGTTCGGCTAAAACATGAAATGTAGCCTTACAGTTTACCGTAGAATTGAGGTCAAACTATGAAACATATCCCTGTAATTAACTTCAAATGTATTGGTTAAATGAAGGCAAAAAGGCTTTACCTCCCGCCCACCAGTGTAAAATCTAACCAAACTGGGGGTGAGTGGAGGCACGTAAATCTCACTTTCAGTAGAGCAGCCCTGTTTGTGTTTCTGTTTAAGTATATGTGGATGTCTGACAACAAAGCTCTATTAATTTGATCAGACCTGACATACTGCATCTTCCAAAAGAAAGACAAACGTGTCAATGAAGTTGGGCGTGACTGTAAAGTCAGAGACAAAAAGATTCTGGCTCGAGGGGAAAGTATCAGGTTGTGTAGATGTTGTTTACTGTGAACTAATCAAGCCAAACAGACGAGAGTGAGAAGAAAAAAATGAATCAAAGAAAGGGAGGCAAAGAGGGTGAATACTATGTAGTATAATCTGCTGGAAAATGTTTGCAGGTCATTACAGCCCACTCTGCAGGGCAAAACAATTACTGTAAACATCATAATTGTAATAGTTGAGGAATTTTAGAACTCTTTGAAAGAGCTTAATGCAAATGAGTACAAATATTTCAACAAAGCTTAATTAAATTTAAAAACGCTGGATTAAAAATATAAAATACAAGACGTGTCAGTGTTCATCCAAACACCTTCATCAGTTGTTTATTGTACACAGGAAGTAACTCTGGTCTTAATACGCAAGGCAGTCACATGATATCATGGCATAAAGTCACATGACTGCTAACATGTAGTCCTTTTGTGTTGCCCCTCCCCCTGCTTAAGAGGTGGAGCTGGATGGTGTATCTGGAAAGTGCCTGGGAATGGTTTTCACTGAAAGATCTTGTATTTAATATTTTTAATTCAGTGTTTTTAAACAAAGGTTTTGTTGAAACTACAATTACCTGGATGCATAATTGAATCTCCTTAGAGTTGAAAAAAAATATATATTTATATATATACATATATATATATATATATATATATATATATACAAATCTTCATATTCATATAATTCTGAGTTTAATACTTCTTGGAGTGCACACATTACTCCCGTTCTTTTTACTCTACACTGGCTTCCGGTGCGTTTTAGAATTGATTTTAAAATTGCATTGTTTGTTTTTAAAGCCCTAAATGGCCTTGGCCCAGAGTATTTGGCCGAGCTTTTAACTTTGGGTGGGCAAAATCGTCTGTTGCGGTCTTCCGATCTACGGACTTTAGAAGTCCCGAGGTCGAGGTACAAGCAGTGGGGCGATCGGGCCCAAAACTCTGGAACAAGCTCCCACCAAACATTCGCACTATAACGGATGTTGTTCATTTTAAATCAAAACTTAAAACTTATTTATTTTGAATGGCTTTTAATACAGTGGTGCAACAACTCTTTTTCAGATGATTGTAGGTAACTTTATCTGTTTTACTGTTTTCTATGCTTCCATGCTTTGTCTGTTTTTTGAATGTTGTGTTTGTTTTATTCTTGTTGATGTGAAGCACTTTGGACACCTGTTGGTGCTGTAAAGTGCTTTATAAATAAATGTTGATTGATTGATTGATTGATTAATGAAACCAAGTTGCCTTTTCCCCCCTCTTCCCCATTTCCAGGGTTGATAACAGCTTCGTGAGTCAAAGATGGGCTGTTACAAAATTGATGTTGATCTATGATACAGCCGTTATGCAAGAGTCATGGGAGTGCATCGCAGGTGTCTGAGCATCTCATGACTGTTTGAGATGAGAGGTCCGAGGTGTCAGGAGAGCTTGTTTGTTTTGGGACAAGACTTACCTGACCCCTATCTCCTCCGGTGTGTCTTGAGGCGAATGCCAAGTTAGTTAAATAAGGAAACCTGGCCTCGTGGTGGAACGGGAGGGCTCTGGCTTCCTACAGTATCACGAGGTGGTTCAATCCCTGGCCCTGCAGTCCCATGTTGAAGTGTCCTTGGGCAAGACACTGAACCCCAAGTTGCCCCTGATGCTGCGCCATTGATGTGTAAATGTGTGTGTGTGTTTATCTGATGAGCAGGTGGCACCTTTACGGCAGCCACGGCCCCAGTGTGTGAACGGTGATGATTCCTGTTCTATTTAAAAGTGCTTTGAGTAGTCGTTAAGACTAGAAAAGAGCTAAATAAGAACACGCCGTTTTGCATCCAATTAATTGTTCAATAATTGCTGGTCTCTTTCTATAGTTTCACTGTGTGGGTACAGTATGTGTCATAGGCTACATTGGATCTGGATGACCGGTCAGCACAAACAGAAACAACACAACAAAGTGGGAAACAACAGCATGTCTGTATGTCTTCTAGGATTAGCTCCACATAACACATCCCAGACTGTATACGTCAAACTCACTGCTTGTTAACTCGGAACATGCAGTATACAGTTTATGGGAACTGGGCCAATTAAATTGTATCTCCATTTACTCTTATTGAAGTAGAATGCTACTCGGGTTACTGAAGTTGCCTAACAGAACACAACCTACAACATTTATGGCATGTGGTTGCAGTAGTTAGGGTTAAAGTTGGGCTTAATTTTTGAACTGTTTAACTGTATTGTTACAATTATTGTCATTTTGTTTTTTTTGTTTTTTTGTTTAACCTTTATTTATTCAGGGAAGGTTCACTGAGAGGTAGCCTCTCTTTTGCAGGAATGCCCTGATCACAATCACACATTTGCACAAATTCATGTCTGTTCTGCTGGCCACTGAGCAGCTCCACTGGAGCGGTTTTGAGGTTAACGGCCTTGCTCAAGGGCACCTCAGTGGTGGTAATGAGGGGGGGACAAGTGCTGCTCTTTCGCTTTCCCCACAGACTTTGGAAGATATTGCTTTCTTTACTTTTAAATCATAGATTGCACTTGTAAACGCAGTGGCTTTAAAAGAAACAAACTATTGTGGTACTACACATTAACTTTGCACTTTGAATGGCAGAGGGACATGATGCCCTGTAGTGCAGTCTGGTGGCAGCATCATGCTTTGGAAAGACACAAAAGACCATCCTTCTGTTGTTGATTGTTTCAACTTTTAACATGTTGTGCTGAGCCTTAAAATGTCTTGTTAGCACATTAAAACACCAGTACCAGTTCTGTGAATGATGTCTGTCTCATTTCTTCATCTAATTTTGCAAATGATAATACTTTGCAGAGTGATTCACTGGATGAGTTTGCATCCATACTGTATATGCAGGTTTATTTTTCTGATTTCTTTGAGCTCAAAGTAGTGGCTTTACTTTCCCTCTGTAGGGCATTTAGGAAATGCAAAACATCATTGACCCAAATAGATGCCACATCCACCATCTGGTCAAAGACCTAACAAACACTAGCAGCAAGAAACGGTCACACTAACTTGCCTCTCTGACCGTCCCTCTTTTTCAGCTCTCAGTATATCATTCTGCAATTTTCTAACTGTAAGTGCAAATATGAGATGATTTACATTAGTTTTTATGTGTGTGGCGATGGAAAATTGGTAGTAACATGGATTAGTATAACTGCAACGGATGACAAGGTTTTAATGTTTTGATGTGATTGTGTGTGTGAGAGAGCAAGAGAATAAAGAGAGAACAGGCAATTAATGTGATAACATCTCCTTGGTTAAAATGTAAAAACTGTTGCGCAACAAGATTATTTTAAACTCCCGTCCATTGGCATACGAATCGTACAACTTTCACACTGGAAACTGCAGTTCTTTTTCTGTCGGTCTCAACTTTTTATTGACCATGATGCAGCAGAAAGAATAAAGAAGAGAGACGGAAAAAGAGACTTTCAACTACACATACTGTACTGGACAACCAGTGAATCGGTTCACTCACGTGTTTGGGCTCAAAGAAAAGAGCTTTGCTGCCACATCTTTCTTGCAAACTTTTTTTGTAAAACAGTTTCACAGCAGACATTTTGACTTGTCAAAATATGAAAAGCACAGGTGGAAATAATGACATGATGGCTCCATTCCATTAAGTGTCCCTGTAAGCCATGTCAGTGAGTGAGCATGCATAATACCGGAGCCCTGCAACTGGCTCTCCTTAATCAAATGCAGCTAGCTGTTATTAATTACACCTTTTTCTGCTTCGACAAGTCAAAATGTCTGCTAAAGGATCCATAAATATCTGTTAATTGTTTTTGGTTATAAGTACAATTAAAAAAATATATCCTCATTTCAGTTCAGAGAAGCCAACGAGATTTGATGCAAAAAATAGCCATTGTTGATATTCATGATGTAAAACGTTCCACTGCCCCTTCCAGCCAGAAGGGGCCAGTTTGAGGTGGCATCTGTTCAGGATTCTTCCATGATGCCTCCCATGTACAGCTGGTAGCCAGACATCAAAATGAAAAAGCAAATAATACAATGGAAATATCCTCAATGTGAAGACTGTTATCTTGTTTTTTAGATCGGTTGAAGGACAACATGTCACTGATGGGAGCGCGAGCTACAACACAGTCCCATAGATGCATCAGATCTCATTGAAAAATAAATACGTTAAAACAGAATAAAAGAAGACAAACTGCCTAAAACAGTAACTACCTGGTTATGATTGCGTTGGCATGGCAACTAATACACATACTGTAGCAACCATGAGTCTTTGTCCTGATGGCTACCTTGCTGTAAGTCCAATATTTTAGGTTTGTCCCATTTGCCCTAAGGTTTATTTTAGGAGCTTATTTGGCTGTGCATTCATTCATCATGTTTTAAGGTCAAGTCAAGATAACCTGCAGCGCTCAGTCGCACCTGAGGAATTAACACTATCTCACACTACCCTTCATGCTCTGGTGGCGGTGAAGCTTTGTAAATAACTTTTTGTTTCTTTCTGTGCACGCCTCATGCAGGTTAGTGTGAGACACTTGTCTGTGTTGCTTGAGCCTCTTCTTGACCTGAATGACTTGAATATATGTGTGCCTCACCATCCCACATATTTTAATAAAAGTATCTCTTTCTAAGTGAACCAACATTTGTGGCTTGCAGAGGTGGAAGAAATATTCCAATACTTTACTTTTCTTACTTATAAAGCACAAGTACTGTACTACCACACTGTGAAAATACTCCACTACAAGTAAAACGTAAGTAAAAGAAAGTAAGTATTATCAGCCATATTTACTTAAAGTATAATTTTATTGCTGTAGATGTTTAAGGTTGTGCTAATTTTAACTCCTCTATTTAATGTTGGGTAGTTTCATCTACAGCAATGTCTCATAATGAGTTCATCCTATTTTTGTTGTGTCAATGTACAGACTTTAGTTAGCTTAAGACGTAGGAGAATTTTCTCAGCACATAAAGAACACTTCGTCCTTCAGTTTATCACAAACACATTTGGAGATGTGTGGTTTTCACTGGACAGGAGGGGACTTTAAAACTCATCTGAAAAGTAACTAAAGCTGTCAAAAGTACAAAATTTGCCTCTGAAATGTTTTGGATTAAAAGTATAAAGCTGCATAAAATGGAAATAATCAAGCAAACTAGAAGTACTTGAGTAAATGTACTTTCTTACATTCTTACAGGGGCACCCGTACCATGGTTGACCATGGTTGGCATTTCACTTTCTAATTTGTTCACATCGTCCACACTTCCTTAATTGACCGTCCCTTGGAAGAGCCCTGACCCTTGGGTTGATATCTAAAACAAAGACTTTGTGCTCATTTCATTGCATCCTTGGGAAAGCCCAATCATAACACATTGACTCTTCAGTAATTGTAACGTTCCTCTAAACCTATACCTTTTCCAAATGTTCTGATCTTGTGGTTCCAGTTCACTTACTGTCTATGTCTCAAAGACATACATAAAAAAGGCTTTATCCTGCATCCATTCATAGAAAATCAATGAAGTATGAAGCAGGTCAATATCACAGGAACGGTACCTGTGGTAGGTCTAACACCAATCACCCCACTCTTGAGTTCACCCCCAGGGTTTCGTAAACCCTCGTTTCGTAAACCCAAAGAATGCCTTTTGTTTGCCGTCCACAAGCCTTTTATAATAACCTTTCACATCATGGGAAACACATGCCATTTTGTGGCACCTTTTATCCAAGGAGCCTTACAGTACTGTGAATGGATACATCTTTTTTAAATACGGGCGCCTCTGGTGGGAATCAAACTTAACACTGGTGATGTTATTGCAACAACTGACTCAACAATCTACACTCAAAATAACTTTAACACAAACACATTAGAGCCACTGGGCTGAACCTGAAATCCCATGTTTGATCCAGAATGTCTCATCTGTTGTGAAAACAGGCTTCAACAATAGTCCCTTTACCGGCAACTGATTTATTTTCAATTTTAGTTCTAGTTACGTACCAATGACTAGCACGAAGCAGTGTGCTGAATTACACAACAATCAGATGTCTTTAGAAAAGTATCCTGAATGAAGAAAGGGACATTTTTGGGGAAAAGGCCCTGTTTTAAATTGTATTTAAATTGTATAAATTATATGACATAAAGTTTAAAAAAAAGTTTTTGTGTCTTAACTTTGTGTTTACAAAAATAACTAATGTCAACAAACAGGGTTAACTTAGCAAGGTCAATATAAAAGTGATTATAGGTTTCAATACAGTTTTTAATAATATCTAAACCAAATAATACCTACAACATTGATTTTAGGATTACCTGTGGCAGTGATTAAGTTTTAGTTTTAATAAACTTGTATTAAGGTGCAGAAAGTTATTAAAAATCTCTTACTATAACCGGGTAATCCTGATCTCATCTTTCCTCAGTTGTTGAGATTCCTCCAACTTTGTGTCTTCAGTGAATAGTTTTGTCATAGCTTTTGATAGCAAATTAGCCACACAAGCTTATAAATGCATACAAGGGGATCTGATAACATCACGTAATGACGTCTGTCTAGTCTTTGGTGTTGAGGGGATGCTGTGAGATGCGGAATGAGAGGAGGTTTGAAAGCTCAACGGACTCTTCTCCCCCGGGTGCTTAGCCTCAGCTGCTGAGCCCCGGCCTTCAGATTTCATTTAGGGAAGAAAGGAAGAGTATCTTGACATGTCTCAGCCTGGCCAAGGGCTTCTCTCGGCTGCCCCTGCCAAGCTGGACGGTTGTGTAATTGCAGGATGTCCGTCTGAGGGCGATCACCGTTGAGCCAACTATGGTAGGGTTTCTTGGAGGGTACGGGCTTTGTGTAACTGGGACGTGAAAGAGGGCATGGGAAGATACTGTACCCTGCCATCTGTGTCTATCTTTAGCTGGATGCTGAGAGTCCTGGCAGAGACAGCGACAGACAGAGGACATTGAGATACATGGGGAACATCTGCTGGTCCCCGTCCAACATTCTGCACAGCAGTGTTTAATTTGTGATTGGACTGGTTGTGACCCGTCACTATAATGGAATATATGGGTAAAACAAGTTTCAAGTGTCTGCTAATACATTTCATACAGGTATGGATGAAAACCAGTGAATACGAGAAACGTTACAAGAATGTGCATTCAGGTACATTCACATTTCTAAAGCATGGTAACATTGATTGCTTGCTTGTTTGGCTGTGACAAAAGCCCGGTATACTTGATTTGTAATGAATGGGCTCAAATATGTAAATGCACTGGTAGGGTCCTGGTAGCCTGGCTCCACCCTCTTATGTACTTCCGCCAATCAGGAAACAGAGGGAGTTGCTGAGAATGATTACATTGAGGCACTAGTTTGAGTTGTAGTTCTGGAGAAAGATGCAAGCGAAGCCATTTGGTCTGTTGTGGCAACGCTGCCAAATATCCAAAAGTTAAAAGCTGAGCAAGAACAATCTTTGCTGAGTTTTGTTGGTGGCCATGATGTTGTGGCACTCCTGCCCACGGGGTTTAGGAAAAGTTTGATTTTCCAGTTCGCTCTGTTAGTGGTGAAGGAGTTGACTAAGGTGAACACTAGCGATGCTAAGCCTACATCACAACCAAACATTAGGGATTGGTTATGGCAGATCCAGAGTGGCCCTGGGCCAATCCAGTAGATTTAAACTTCAACAGGTACCTGTCTTCAAGGTAGTTAATGGAGAGTGGCCAGACTCTCTGTACAAATGAAATGCACGAGAGTCTGGTAGGACCAGGCTAGGGTCCTGGCTCCTTGCAGAAGCCATCATGTCAGAGGTAAGTGTAAAATGTTCCCTTAGAGGTATTTCATTCATGTGAAGAACTACTAGCTTCCTTAAAGCTGTGTTTCAGAGTTTAGTGAGAAGATTGGTCTATCTCTTTGTAGGGCTGACGTAAAGTCTTGTTGTTTCTCACAATCCATCTACTGTTCAAAGGAACTCTCAGCTGTGAAAAAAGCAGCAACGCCAACTTGCAAATGATTGAAGCAATGTACTTCAGTACAGACTGAAATTCTTTGGAGTTTAAACAAAAGGAAACAGCACAGCTCCTGCTGTTTGCCATCCATTCCTTTCTGTTGGCCCTCCATACACACAAACACACACACGCTGAAACAGAGCGGTGTTCATTGTCCTAAAGACATTTTTGGCGAGGTTGGCTTGTCACCCTTTTCTGACTTATACAACGCATTCAATCTACCACATTCCTCTTTTTTTCTTTCTTTTATCTTCAATTAAGATCAGCACTTGAGGCATATGGTTTCCTGGCTGAGGGCTCTGCCCATCCATCCTATCCTGATGCAGCCAAAATCCTGTGGTATGGTATCCAGGCTTTATCAGTTCTTGGTGATATCTGGCCGCTCTGGCCTTCCTATTGAGAGGATCTGGGTACGCGGTTGCCCAGGCCTGATGATGCAGATATCCAATGTGATGAAGAATATTTGCTGCATGATGCTGGAGAGAGGCAGGATTAGTCACACTATTCTATGTCACATTTCTTTCCAGTAATTCCATAAATTACTAAAGACAAAATACTATATTGAAGCAAACTGCTGTTTGTTTACCTTACATGAAAATTGGTATATTACATTAAATCTATATCAGTTCTTTAAAGTAACAATATATATAAATGATAACACAATAGATCACACTAGATCTTAGTCTGAAGCCTATCAAACTCTTGCAAAATACTTGCAATTTTAGCTGAAAGCCTAAGCAGGTGTCTTGTTTTAGACTTTTCACACACACACACACACACACACACACACACACACACACACACACACACACACACACACACACACACACACACACACACACACACACACACACCACTACTCTGGTCTCCAGTGAAACAAATTCATTATCATGGCCTCATTTGTTAGTGAAAGTACAGGGCAATTCAAATTCTGCCCATTAAAAGGGCCACACTTATAGACCATGTCGTGAACCGTGGTTCTCATTACTGTAATTCCATAAATTACTACAGACAAAATAAATATATATACTGTATTTATTGAAGAAAACTGCTCATTTTAATTCACCTCAAAGAATTGTCATGTTTTAAAATTAAAATAAATCATGTGAAAGAATGACACTCTTTTCTTCTTTTCTGTGAACTGTTGTCAGTGCAGACTGTAGTTAGAGTTTTGCACATGTAGCTTCAGTTGTGCCCTCTGTTGTTTAGCAATCAAAAAAACATGTAACATGTTTAAGAAGGTTAATGCAGAAATGCAACAGGGTTACTTGAGTGCATGCATACATTCTGAATGTGTTGCTTTTGAGGGGTTATTGAGAGGCCATTCCCCCATCTGCTGCTAATTAATGATGGGGGAGTATGTTCCAAGCATAGCCTCATAGCACAGTTGAACTCAGAGAGAAGCCCAACCTTAACCTTCCCCCTATACAGACCCCTTCAAAAGTCAAATCCTCTCTTGTTTTGTCTGAATGATGCAGCTGCTGACCTCATCTCTGAGGCTCCAAGACAACAGTGATTCATACCAAATGAGTCACACTTAAATCATCTTACAGTGTTCATTAACTCCCCCTGTGGTCCCATCTCTGTCACTGTGGCAGAAGGATTTGTTGTGGGATGATGCTTTTGATAAACATTTTTTCCTCATTAACAATATACAAAACAAACAAGTCGCAACATGAAACCGCAACCGCCACGTTCTCTGGTTTACATATGAGGACGGAAACACTTCTGTGGGTTATATTTCCTGCCACCGCTCGGCTAAAACCTTTGGATTCTTCTCAAATTGTTTCTCAATCCCAAATTGAACCCATAATGTTACTCATGAGATAGGTGCTTTTTCTCACTGAAAAAGTTTTCTACCAATCTGAGGGTTGTTTTTATGCTCTTTTAGCCAATCAGCAATCTCTCTGTGTAGCTACCACATGCTGGGCTTCCTGGAGAAGTCTGGGACTGCGGTCATGTTGATTAGTGGCTTGGAGACGTATGCAGTTATATATATATACTTCGGAAACACACCCAAAATACAGACCACTCTGGAAAAGTGGTGCTGCGGAGGTAGAGAGGGAGACAGAGATAGAAAAACCGAAAGACAGAGAGCGAGACAGCGTGAGAGCGAGAGAGAGAGAGAGAGAGAGAGAGAGAGTCCCCAACACACCACATATGTTTCTGCAAACCATTTAATCCACAGGGAACTGAAAGTAGAAGTGACTCCATTGTGTGCTTGAATGATACCGTACGAGATTTGTTCCTCTACAGCGTCAACCTGTAAAGATCTTTTATCCTCTAGGGGTGCTGGTGTTCACTTTTCAAATTCTGAAAAAAGCTTCATTAGTGGCCCATGAAGAAACTGCTTTTGGAAGACAGAGAGAGAAGAGAGAAAAAGTTGTGGATGAACATATATTATTGTCTCTTGGTTTATGTAAGATAAAAGTTCATTCACATATGACAAACAAACAACAAATATAACTTTGCAATTTCCAGGGTACAAGCGGCCGAAATGGGTTTCCTCAGGAGGGTGGCTGGCGTCTCCCTTAGAGATAGGGTGAGAAGCTCAGTCATCCGAGAGGAGCTCGGAGTAGAGCCGCTGCTCCTTCGCGTTGAAAAGAGCCAGTTGAGGTGGTTCGGGCATCTGGTAAGGATGCCTCCTGGGCGCCTCCCTAGGGAGGTATTCCAGGCACGTCCAACTGGGAGGAGACCTCGGGGAAGACCCAGGACTAGGTGGAGAGATTATATCTCCAACCTGGCCTGGGAACGCCTCGGGATCCCCCAGTCGGGGCTAGTTGATGTGGCTCGGGAAAGGGAAGTTTGGGGTCCCCTACTGGAGCTGCTGCCCCCGCAACCCGATACCGGATAAGCGGATGAAGATGGATGGATGGAATTTCGGATAATTTTGGCAAAGTTGAGTGTTTAAAGTAACAATCGCTGGGTGCCTGGTTAGCTCATCCAGTAGAGCAGGCGCCCATGATATAGGTCTAATCCTCAATGCAGCGGCTGCAGATTTGACTCCGGCCTGCGGCCCTTTGCTGTGTGTCATCCCCCCCCCCTCCATGTCTTTTAGCTGCCCAATATAAATAAAAGCCTAACCTCCCCCCCCCCCGCTGCAAAAACACATGAATGCAAAAACGACCTGCAGTAGAATTCGTGACGAGGTGATATATTTTGTTATTCTTTTTTTTTTGTTATTTGTTTTCCAAGCAAATTATATAATTAAGCTTTGATATTCGATTCCATTGTGAGAAAATAACATGAATCTATTCTGCCTGATGCACTACTCGTTTACAGCTCTTTGTGACTTTTGGATGTACACTTAGTTGCCAGTTTATTAGATACACCTAGCTAAAACTAATGCAGTCTAACAACAGTCCTGCAGAATATCTTCCCTTTGTAATGATCATAATTTTCTGTTTTTGTTGAAACTGATGCATCATGTTGACAGATGTTAATTAATAATAATAAAGTAACACCTATCTGTATGACACAGTCCAATCCATTGGACACTTTTCTAAAACAGTTTCAACAAAAACTGAACATTTTGATCTTAATAAAGGTAGAATCTGTTGCAGGACTGTTGCATTCATTTGAGTTAGGTATACCTGTATGAACTGGCAATTGAGTGAAAATTTTACAAAATATAAATTGGATTTGACTAGTACAGCTTTCATTTACAGTGTCTGCAATCCCCATCCAGCTACTTATGTGATCATTCATTGTTTCTTTAATTGGGGCCCCTCCCCTCCATTTAGTTTGAGTCCATCTTCTCTTTTTCCTGGACAGAGAACTGCAGAACTCCCTCATGATTCACGTGTTTTTTCCATGCTAACAGGGTAGGAAACTGTGTACGGTTGAATTGATTTCTGACTTTCTGGCTCGCGGTGAAAAACAGTCCTCCCTGAGGTTTTGAAACTGTGCAGCATGCACAAGATAAAATCAGTGTGACAGGATTGGGATTAATATTTGCACAGGACCTCATGTGATGATGTTTACCTACAGTGGAGTGGGTTAAGAAAGAGGTCAAACCTGATGCAGCTGGCTCACATGTTTCCCCTCTGAGTCACTTCTCTGGGAGCGCTGCATCACTGGACGCATCGCTCATAAATGTCATATTAACCTGACATGTCTCTTGTAAAGCACAGCGCCTACACACCTTTACAGCTCAGTGTAAATCGAGTCATGGACAAAGTCCCTGTTAGTTCCTCTTCCCTGAACTACACTGATAATGCACCACATAGGACTTTATGAGGATTTGTGGTATTTCCTGCCTACTTTCTGTTGCCATCAAAAGACAAAAATTTAAATTTTGCCTTTCCTATTCTGTTCTTCATTTTGTCTGTAAAAGACAGTGCTCATTATTATATTGTGGTATCGTACAGGGCTGCTGAGATTGTGATTAAGGGTGCACAACCATTTAAGACATTTTTTAGACACAATCTCCGTCGGAACAACACATTGAAGTTCTTTACTTGAACCATTGACACAGAAGAAAGCCTGCTCCTTGCTGTTTTAAAGTATCTCTTCCTCTATGACCCAACAGCAGACAGTTATCTTGACCAAAATGCTAGGCTTGGTCCAACAATGACGAACGTCAAGTATTCATGTGCTGATGAGTGGCAACACCCCCTAAATGATACATTTGGTAGGGAATGGGTTGGTATGTTTCATCATAATCAACATTAAAATTGTTTGTATAATATAATTAAACTTTAATAGTGGAAACAAATTTAATATAGTACTCAAAACAATATATTTTTACGTACATTTTCTACTTTACAATTTTATTAATGGTCTGATTTCAACGCAAAATGCAACGTATTAGTGATCCAAAGGTCAAAAAATTAAACAAAACACATCTGGTGTACATCTCACTGGCGCGGATTCTGCTATTAGATTTACAAAGTCTATAAAGCATCTACAGAGCCTGGCCAGATAAGTGTCAGAACACTTTGGAACGTGCAAAGCTGATTTGACGTGCTAATCCTCGAAACTCACAAAGCTCCTAACAGCTAAATGTGTAAGTGTTGTTTCTCATCTCAAATGTGTGGACAAAATTTGGCATTTCCAAATTGGTGTCCTTTATGTTTTACTTTTCCCATATATTTCCTAAATAAAAAATAGAAAATATGTGGAATGAGAGGGTTTACTTCATTTCTCTCTAATTGTAAGGCTCAGTTGTTCGGTTGACAGGCATTCACTGCAACTGCAAACATCAAGTGATATAAAAACTTTTATGAGATACAACGAGCATGATTGATAATAAAGCACTTGTGTTTGGATAGTTTCATTAAAGTAGACGTGCAGATGGCTCAATGCCACCGGAGCTTTGAGTCAGTCACAGAGGGGTCTCAGCTGTGTGCCCAATAGGATTGTCTGTGGTTCTGCTGCTGCCAGCGAGCACTGCCCTTCGTTCCTCCGAATTCCATCCACATCTGAGACTTCTGCTTTTCATTGCCTGTGTGTGAGTTTTGGCCTCTGGATGCCACAGTAAAGCAATACCACTCTAATCTGGAGTGTGTGAGTCAGTGTGTACGTGTGCAGTTATGTTTCAAGCATTTGTTTGAAGCACTGCATCTGGATGTGCATGCACAAGTCAATGTGTTTACATGTGTATATGGGGATGTGTAAAAACTGCCGTCTATGTCCATGTATTTACGAGATACTGTACACAGTATTATTCTGTACTATATAAAAGCCTTTTAGGAGTATTTAAAAAAAGGAACATTTTTTATACAGGTCATAAGGTACAGAATAAGGATAAATAACACAGACACACATATAAGCTGTCAGTATAATGAAAGATGAGCAAGGTGATTTGTTTATAACCGTATTTGGTTTAGCACAACTCCTTCTCTTCCTTCAATAAAACAGATGAAGTACTCTGGCCACAGCTGCATTGTCTTCGTCACTAGTGTGAGGAGTTATTCGACAGCTCTCCCACTGAGTTCCCCACAGGAATGCAGTGTGTTTATCAGTTTTTACACCACATTTTATGATCACCAAAGCTAACGCATGTCAGGAATGTGGGACAAATGTAAATGTTGTACTTACAGTATTGATTCCTGAAGAGAAATCCGCTGCTTCTCTGGAGGATTCAGAGGTCAGCCAGAGCAGCACCAGCAGCAGCAATGACTCTGCGCCTGGCAGGAATTTAAAGTTTTTGCTCAAAAGCACTTCAGCAGGGTAAATGCATGTATTTATAGACATTTTTCTTTTCTAATCAAATCTACAAGAAATGTTCAGCTCCGACTTTGCAACCATACCACTTATTTCTTCCTGCTGCATCATCTCTTTACAGATGTTTTTTGAGGAAAATGTGGACTGAGTTACATTTATTTTACAAGCGGATTATAAACTAAAACAAATGTTGCTTTGGCTTGACATGTTGGGGTTGGAGATACATTTGGAAACATTTCATCAGTCATTCAAAAGTTTCACAGTTTTTTTTAAAGTTTTTTTTTTAATTATACCTAATTAGTTTCATCTCAGCGTGTCTGAGTCATGGGATTCCTTCACAGAACGCAATGTAAATTAATTACAGGCTACAGTCCCAGCATATTGTACATTGTTGAGGCAAGTTGATTTTGGATATGACTGTTTCAGAATGCAGTACATCACTCGATACACCATGGAGCTCTCTGCATCATTTCTCTTCTGAAGTGGAAAAGTTCCCATGTTCATTTTTTGGGTTGGGCGTCCAACAGCTAATACCTCGATCTGTTAAGTTTCATCCCTGTGCAAGTGTGGGCCTCCCTCCACACATGCTGCACTCAATGCAAATTCACCTGTTTTCACCAGTATTGGTTCTAAATCAGCCACTTAATAAGATAAAATCTCAGGGAAGTATCACTTTAATGGTGAAATATTTTTCTTCCATATTTCACCGGGTGTGTTATTTGCTGTGGGCTGTCAGCAAGATTTAAAAGCAACATAAATGGTTTCAATGTGTGAGGACATAGAACGCAATGGCCTACATATAAGCAACAGTCTATATCTTACATTTTAGTTAACATTATAAAAGGTTGATGCTACTGCTCAAACACGCTTCTCCACCTACTGTTTCAAACCAACCTACCGACAGGAAGCTGAATATTGTTTGACTCGCAGGGTTGCATATTGTGTCATGATTTAGGAGTTGTGCACATCAGCAACTCTGCAAGCATCTTTGACCTATCACCCATAATACCCTTTACAGAGTAGGTCAACAGAGATATTTGGTGCATGCGCATCTTCACAGAATTACATGTCAATATTGTCACTTTATTCGACGCACATCTTCTGATGCTGGTTCCACACACTGAGCGCGTTATCCTGACATAAGTAGTCATTGTGCAGCGGAAAGGTTGTGGTGAATTGGCGAGTGAATGCAATAAAACGGCCACTTTTCTGGATTTCATGTGCATTGATACTATTGAATAGGAGGGTGGCACTCACACACATACGCGACACACAATACCACACACACACACGCATAACCACACACACACACACACACACACACACCGCAAGACACACACACACACACACACACACACACACACAACGCATAGACACACACACACACGCAATAGAGACACACACACACACACACACACACACACACACACACACACACACACACACACACACACACACACACACACACACACACACACACAGGGAAGGGAAGGGAGGAGGTGAAGAAGGAAAAGAGGATAGTCACTGACAGTCAGTGTTTCAGCAGACTTGAGTCATCGACTTCACGTCTCACTGCAACTGTGTGTATCGTGGTGTGTGTACTCACACAAACCTGCATTTTGCTGAGGAACTCAGATCCAGGTGTGGGAGTGTGAGGTCAGTACATAGATCAGATTCCAACTCCTCAGCATGAACTCAGCATTTAATCAACAACTTCAGGTTGACTCTTACAATCACTGTTACAGTAACTATAAAGAGCGTGGACACCTGTCGCTGTTAAAAATGCATCAATTGGAAAACCAAGGGTACTCTGTGTTTCTGAAGACCTGGAAGACAAAATGTATGAGACCAGATAGGCAAAAGTTTCTGCAGGAGAATTCAAATGTGCTTGCTTAAGTTTAAATGCATATCACCTAAAAATCAACTAGCTCCAGCTTAGTAAAGAGCAATGGTCAGGGTATTTCTTTTATTAACAAACATGCATTTTAGCTTGAGTGGGATTCAGGATAACTGCTTTACACAAGGTTTTAGTTTCCCGTCTAATTAACCGAATCCAATATGTGTGTGTGAGAAAGCCCACATTCAGAAAAAACATGTAAGGTAAAGAAATGTAAAAATTTGACGGAGGGGGTGAATAGTGGCATTTGCTATTTTGACATGCATTAGACAAAAGAATAGATTAAAAAAACAAATGTTGACATCTTATATAGCAAATATGAAAAACACGAATAGAAGCACACATTTCAAAGAGGTGTCTTGTATGTGGGATAAATTAGAAGACAAAGTAATGCCCAGAACTTGTAATTTGGAGAATATGAGTGTGCTTTGCTGAAGCCAGCACATTTACTAAAATGTAACAATACTATTAGACAAATATTTCCAGTTCTACTCTTTATTATCTAGAGATGCTCCGTCTACTACACTAGATTGGTATCAGGGCTGAGTATCAGCCTGACTTGATGGAGCCACATTAAATATGGTTTCTTATCTTGATCAATGTACAATTCTAACAACAAAGCAGACATTTAATTATAGGAAAACGATGCATATCAAAATTATTTTGAAATTCAAAAATACAATTCAACACAGAATAATTATTTTCCAGTCATTTTTCAACACCAAGAGTGCGGAATGATCAAATAAAAAATGACATTTATCATTCTTTCTTTTAACTTGTGGATTTTTACATTTGCATTTTCGTTTATGAATCAGGATTAGGTGACATCAAAAATCACAACAGAGAGGTTTAATAAACCTATTCACCCAGAATAATAAGAAATGGAGTGAAAAACATTTTCTGACTTGTTTGCTTCAACACTTTACTCAACAAGGCTCAATGGTAAACCCGCCGGTTATCAATGGCCGACGCGGGCGGATTATCGCGGTGCTGCCAAAAACAACTGCGGATCCTCCCAGCTGCTAAACAGAGATTTACTCTGAAATATTTTGTTATCTTTTACATACTTTGTTTTTTCATTGTTTTGTTTTAATTTAGTCTTGCTCCTTGTCTTCAGCTCAGGGTTAAGGTTAAAGCAATGGAATACTTTCCTAGAAATACCTGATAAAAGCTGCCGATGCTGTCTGTCTCACCACCTAACAGCGTGCTGTCTGTCTCACCACCTAACAGCGTGCTGTCTGTCTCACCACCTAACAGCGTGCTGTCTGTCTCACCACCTAACAGCGTGCTGTCCGTCTCACCACCTAACAGCGTGCTGTCTGTCTCACCACCTAACAGCGTGCTGTCTGTCTCACCACCTAACAGCGTGCTGTCTGTCTCACCTACGCGTGCTGTCGTCTCACACCCCACCAGCGTGCTGTTGTCCTCACCACCTAACAGCGGGCTGTCTGTCTCACCACCTAAAGCGTGCTGTCTGTCTCACCACCTAACAGCGTGCTGTCTGTCTCACCTAACAGCGTGCTGTCTGTCTCACACCTACCAGCGTGCTGTCTGTCTCACCACCTAACAGCGGGCTGTCTGTCTCACCACCTAACAGCGTGCTGTCTGTCTCACCACCTAACAGCGTGCTGTCTGTCTCACCTAACAGCGTGCTGTCTGTCTCACACCTACCAGCGTGCTGTCTGTCTCACACCTACCAGCGTGCTGTCTGTCTCACCACCTACCAGCGTGCTGTCCTGTCTCACCACCTAACAGCGGCTGTCTGGGCTCACCACCTAAAGCGAGCTGTCTGTCTCACACCTACCAGCGTGCTGTCTGTCTCACCATCTACCAGCGTGCTGTCTGTCTCACCACCTAACAGCGTTTCTGTCTGTCTCAAACCTAACAGCGTGCTGTCTGGGCTCACACCTACCAGTTGTACTGTCTGTCTCACCACCTTACCCGCGTGCTGTCTGTCTCACACCTACCAGCGTGCTGTCTGTCTCAACCTAACAGCGAGCTGTCTGTCTCACAAACCCACCAGCGTGCTGTCTGTCTCACCACCTACCAGCGTTTCTGTCTGTCTCCCACCTAACAGCGAGTGTCTGTCTCAACAAACCTACCCCGGCGGCTGTCTCACCAACCTACCACGTTCTGTCTGTCTAAAAACCTAACAGCGTGCTGTCCCGTCTCACCCTAACAGCGTGCTGTCTGTCCACCACCTAACAGCGTGCTGTCTGTCTCACACAAACAGCGTGCTGTCTGTCTCACACCTACCAGTGTACTGTCTGTCTCACCACTACCAGCGTGCTGTCTGCCACACCTACCAGCGTGCTGTCTGTCTCACCAACAGCGAGCTGTCTGCCAACTACCAGGGCTGTCTGTCTCACACTACCAGCGTGCGCTGTCTCACAACCTAACAGCGTCTGTCTGCTCACACCCACGCGTGGGTGCTGCTCACCCCCTAACAGCGTGGCTGTCTGTCTCACCCCCAACAGCGTGCTGTCGTCTCACCACTAAAAGGTGCTGTTTTGTCTCACCCCCTAAAAGCGTGCTGTCTGTCTCACCTACCAAACGCTGTCTGTCTCACACCTCCAGCGTGCTGTCTGTCTCCCACCTACAGCGTGCTGTCTGTCTCACCACCTAACCCGCGTGCTGTCTTCTCACACCTAACAGCGGTGCTGTCTGTCCTCACCCTAACAGCGTGCTTTTCTGTTCTCACCACCTAAAAGCGTGCTGTCGTCTCACCACCTAACAGCGTGCTGTCTGTCTCCCACCTAAAAAGCGTGCTGTCTGTCTCACCTACAGCGTGCTGTCTGTCTCACCCCCATACCAGCGTGCTGTCTGTCTCACCACCTAACAGCGTGCTGTCTGTCTCACCAACCACGTGCTGTCTGTCCCCACCCCTACCACGTGCTGTCTGTCTCAACCTACCAGCGTGCTGTCGTCTCACCACCACCAGCGTGCTGTCTGTCTCACCACCTCCAGCGTGGCTGTCTGGGCTCAACCACCTAACAGCGGGCTGTCTGTCTACACCTATCAGGTGCTGTCTGTCCTCACCAACTAACAGCGTGCGTCTGTCTCACCAACCTAACACGTGCTGTCTTCTCACCACCCAACCCGCTGCGTCTGTTCACCCCCTACCAGCGTGCTGTCTGTCTCACCACCCAAAAAACGTGCTGTCTGTCTCACCACCTAACAGCGTGCTGTCTGTCCACCACCTAACAGCGGCTGTCTGTCTCACCACTAACAGCGTGCTGTCTGTCTCCCACCTAACAGCGTGCTGTCTGTCTCACCACCTACCAGCGTGCTGTCTGTCTCACCACCTAACAGCGTGCTGTCTGTCTCACCACCTACCAGCGTGCTGTCTGTCTCACCACCTAACAGCTGCTGTCTGTCCCCCACCTAACCAGCGCTGTC
The DNA here is from genome assembly GCF_008692095.1 of Etheostoma spectabile. NCBI lineage: Eukaryota > Metazoa > Chordata > Actinopteri > Perciformes > Percidae > Etheostoma > Etheostoma spectabile. The sequence goes on from NC_045743.1 coordinate 526,144, forward strand.
TGTCTCACCAACCTAACAGCGTGCTGTCTGTCCCACCACCTAACAGCGTGCTGTCTGTCTCACCTAACAGCGGCGTCTGCTCCAAACCCACCAGCGGCTGTCTGTCTCACCCTACCAGGCTGTCGTCTCACCACCTAAACCCGCGTGCTGTCGTCTCACCACCTAACCCGCGTGCTGTCTGTCCCCACCCTAACAGCGTGCTGCGTCTCACCCCCTAACACGGCGGTCTGTCTCACCTAACAGCGTGCTGTCTGTCTCACACCTAACAGGGGCTGTCTGTCTACCACCTAACAGCGTGCGTCTGTTCTCACCACCTAAAGCGTGCTGTCTGTCTCACCTAACCGTGCTGTCTGTCTCCACCTAACAGCGTGCTGTCCCGTCTCACACCTACCGCGTGCTCTGTCTCACCACCTACCAGCGTGCGTCTGTCTCAAACCATAACGCGTGCTGTCTGTCTCACCAAACCTAACACGGGCTGTCTGTCTCACCACCTATCAGCGTGCTCACCACCTAACGCCCTGCTGTCTGTCTCACCACTAACAGCGTGCTGTTTGTCTCACCACTAACAGCGTGCTGTCCGTCTCACCACCTAAACAGGGGTGCTGTCCTTCACCCCCTAACAGCGTGCTGTCTCCTCACACCTAACAGCGTGCTGTCTGTCTCAAACCTAACAGCGTGCTGTCTGTCTCACCACCTAACAGCGGGCCAGTATGGTTCAACAAACACTGCTCAACTGCTCAACACAATTTTCAAATTCCTAATTTGCAGAATAAAGTTACATTACAAAAATTATACAAATAATGGAAAAAATAACACCTCATTATCATCATAATCATCATCACTTTATTTATAAAGCGCTTTCACATCAGCAGTAGCTGAACAAAGTGCTGTACATGAAGGCAGCAAACACAGATAAAAATAACAGTCACAATATCATAAAAATAATAAACTGGGGGTGAAGATCTACCCAATAACACTAATTATTAATAATATTATGAACATGACTGGTCAAACATACAAATTTATACTAAAGACTAGTCTGCTGATTGTCTTTCCAATTAATCGAGTACTCATTAAGCGTATAAACTGTTGACTTTTCAGTTCCAACCTTGCTTGCTTGGATCAAACGCTTGCCTCAATTTTGATACACAAACCAGCTTCTGTTCCTCTTCTATGTCTGATTTTCAGTAGCTTTGCACCCTAAGCATTTGGCTGTTAGCACTCAGTGTTGGGAAAGACAATATTTACCCTGTCTGTCAGTGCAGAAAATGGTGAACCAGAGATTTAGCTAATGCTCACACAGTCAGAACCAGAGTTAAGTTGCAGGGTGATGATGGCCATAGTAAATTGAGACTCT